>NC_092334.1:124775000-125075000 GCF_046630445.1 Rutidosis leptorrhynchoides | reverse complement strand
TGCGCCAGATTATGAAATCAAAGGACAAATCCTACACATGGTAACTAATCAATGCCAATTTAGTGGTGCGTCGAAGGAAGATCCAAACGAACATCTTCGTACCTTTAATAGGATCTGTACACTATTTAAAATCCGAGAAGTGGAGGATGAACAGATCTATCTCATGTTATTTCCCTGGACTTTAAAGGGAGAAGCCAAAGATTGGTTAGAATCGTTACCTGAAGGGGCGATTGATACATGGGATGTCTTAGTTGAAAATTTTCTTAAACAATTCTTTCCGGCATCTAAAGCCGTGAGACTACAAGGAGAAATTGTTATGTTCACGCAGAAGCCAAATGAAACTCTATATGAGGCGTGGACAAGATTTGGAAAGTTGTTGAGAGGATGTCCGCAACATGGTTTAGACACTTATCAAATAGTACAAATATTCTACCAAGGATGTGACATCACTACACGAAAAGACATAGATATAGCAGCTGGTGGTTCCATTATGAATAAAACTGCAACTGAAGCTTACAAAATTATTGATAACACTGCTTCCTACTCACATGAGTGGCATCAAGAAAAAGATATCGTTAGATCATCTAAAGCGGCTAGAGCTGATTCTAGCCATGACTTTGATTCCATTTTTGCAAAGATAGATGATGTCGAGAGACGAATGGAAAAGATGACTAAAGATATTCACTCAATACGAATTAGTTGTGAGCAGTGTGGAGGACCACATTTGACAAAAGATTGTCTCAGTATTGAACAAACAATGAAACAAAGAGAGAATGTTTCATACATGAACCAAAGGCCTGGAAATAATTATCAGAATAATTATCAACTGCCAAAACCAATCTACAATCAAAATCAGAATTATAACTAAAATGTTCCATACAACAATTAACAAGGTCCTAACAATTAACAAGTATCCAACAATACTTACAATCAGCAAAGACCTATTTTTCCAATTAAACCACCACAAACCGATGATAAAAAGCCAAATTTAGAAGACATGATGTCGAAGCTAGTTGAATCTCATACTCAATTTTTCACATTTCAGAAACAAACCAATGAACAAAATGCTCAAGCATTTAGAAATCAACAAGCTTCTATTCAAAATCTGGAACAAGAAGTAAGCAACCTAGCAAGGTTGATAGGTGAAAGAAAACTAGGAAGTCTACCTAGCGATACAAATGCTAACCCTCGGAATGAAACAGCTAAAGCCATTACCACAAGAAGTGGTATTACACTTAAACCACCTGAAATACCTGTAATTTCTGAGGACTCTATTCCTACTCCACAAGAACCACAATCTGAGCAAGATAAGGAAAAAGAACCGGTAGTTGAAAAGGTTAATGAAGATAACACAGTTAAGGCTAAGCCTTATGTTAAACCATACCAACCACCACTTCCTTACCCGAGTAAAATGAGAAAAGAAATACTTGAAGCCAAGCAATCCAAATTCTTGGATATGTTTAAACAAATAAATGTCAATCTTCCTTTCATTGATGTGATTTCAGGAATGCCTAGGTATGCTAAATTCTTGAAAGAACTAATCACAAATAGAAAGAATATGGAAGAACTTTCGGCTGTTACTATGAATGCTAATTGTTCTACATTGCTGTTAAATAAGATACCAGAAAAATTATCAGATCCAGGAAGTTTCACAATTCCATGTTTTCTGGGTAGTCTTAGTTCAATAGAAGCATTGGCAGACTTAGGTGCTAGTATAGATTTAATGTCGTATTCACTATACACTAAACTAGACCTCGGAGAATTGAAACCAATACGAATAAGCATACAACTAGCCGATCGATTAGTAAAATATCCTAGAGAGATAATGGAGAACATGCTAGTTAAAGTTAGTACTTTAGTATTTCCAGTAGATTTTGTTATTCTGGACATGGAAGAAGATTCTCGAGTTCCTCTCATATTAGGAAGACCATTCTTAAACACGGCTAAAGCAATAATAGAAGTGTTCGGTAAGAAACTGACCTTAAGTATAGAGGACGAGAGTGTTACCTTTTCTGTTGATAGAGCCATGCAACAACCGCAATCTACAGATGATACATGTTATTATATTCAAACTATAGATTCACATGCAGAATTGTTAGAAAAATTTCCAGAATTACAAGGAACAGGAGAATGTTCTTTAGGAGAAAGAACTGAACCAATTGATGAAGCTGAAATGTTAGCTGCACTCATGGCTAATGAATACGAACCAACAACAGAAGAAATTCAAATGCTAAAAGAGGAAGACAGATATCGATACAAATCATCGATAGAAGAACCACCGACATTGGAGTTAAAGCCACTTCCAAACCATTTGGAATATGCTTATTTACATGGTGAATCAGAATTACCTGTAATAATATCATCTTCTCTTACTGAAAATGAAAAATCTTAACTCATTTCTGTGCTAAAAGCTCATAAACCAGCTATTGCATGGAAGATTCATGATATTAAAGGCATAAGTCCTTCGTATTGCACACATAAAATCCTTATGGAAGAAGGTCATAAAACGTATGTGCAACGCCAACGAAGACTAAATCCTAATATACAAGATGTTGTTAAGAAAGAAATTATTAAACTGCTAGACGCAGGTTTAATTTATCCAATCTCTGATAGTCAATGGGTAAGCCCAGTTCAATGCGTACCTAAGAAGGGTGGCATGACTGTCATCACAAATGAAAAAAATGAGCTTATTCCTACTAGGACTGTAACAGGATGGCGTGTTTGTATTGATTATAGAAAATTAAATGACGCCACCAGAAAAGATCACTTTCCCTTACCTTTCATTGATCAAATGTTAGAAAGATTAGCCGGAAACAGTTACTATTGTTTTCTTGACGGTTTCTCCGGATATTTTCAAATTCCAATAGCACCCGAGGACCAAGAGAAAACCACATTCACGTACCCTTATGGTACTTTTGCTTACAAATGCATGTCATTTGAACTTTGCAACGCCCCTGCAACCTTTCAAAGGTGCATGATGACAATTTTTCACGACATGATAGAAGTATGCATGGAAGTTTTCATGGATGACTTTTCAGTCTTCGGTGATACTTTTGAAACATGTCTAGTTAATCTTGAACGAATGCTTATTAGATGCGAACAATCAAATCTAGTACTTAATTGGGAGAAATGCCATTTCATGGTTAAAGAAGACATCGTTCTTGGACATAAAATTTCAAAGCAAGGAATTGAAGTGGATAGAGCTAAAGTAGATGTAATTGCTAAACTTCCATATCCCACCAATGTTAGAGGAGTTAGGAGTTTTCTAGGGCATGCCGGTTTTTACCGACGTTTAATAAAAGATTTTTCTAAAATTGCCACTCCTATGAATAAACTCCTAGAAAAGGATGCTCCATTCATCTTTTCAGATGAATGCATCAAATCTTTTAATATTCTTAAAGAGAAACTCACTAATGGGCCGATCATGATAACTCCAAATTGGAATCTACCGTTTGAACTCATGTGCGATGCAAGTGATTTTGCAATGGGAGCCGTTTTAGGACAAAGGATTGAAAAACGATTTCAACCTATTTATTACGCTAGTAAGACGTTACAAGGAGCACAAATGAATTACACAACCACTGAAAAAGAACTCCTTTCTATTGTCTTTGCTTTTGACAAATTTCGTTCATATCTCGTTTTAGCTAAAACGGTGGTCTATACTGACAATTCTGCCCTTAGATACCTATTCTCAAAACAAGATGCCAAACCAAGATTAATTCATTGGATCTTACTCTTTCAAGAGTTCGATATTGAAATCCGAGACAAAAAAGCAGAAAATCTCGCCGCTGATCATCTTTCTCGTCTTGAAAATCCTGAATTAGAAGTTCTAAATGAAATTCCATGGTTTGCAGACTGTGCAAACTACTTAGTATGTGGATTCCTTGAAAAAGGGTTGTCGTACCAAAAATGAAAGAAATTCTTTAGTGATATAAAACACTATTTCTGGGAAGATCCACATTTGTTTAAAAGTTGTCCCGATGGAATAATACGCCGATGTGTATTCGGGGATGAAGCCAGTCAAATCTTAAACCATTGTCACACAGGACCAACAGGAGGACATTATGGGCCTCAACTCACAGTAAGAAAAGTTTACGATGATGGATTCTATTGGCCTACAATTTTCAAAGACGCACACCTTCTTTGTAAATCCTGTGATGCTTGCCAAAGGGCCAGAAAAATAAGTCAACATGATGAAATGCCACAAAATGTCATTCAAGTATGTGAAGTATTTGACATTTGGGGTATTGATTTTATGGGTCCATTTCCAAAATCTCATAATAATCTCTACATTCTCGTTGCCATTGATTATGTATCTAAATGGGCGGAAGCACAAGCTCTCCCAACTAATGATGCACGAGTTGTAGTCAACTTTTTAAAACGTCTTTTTGCAAGGTTCGGAACACCGAAAGCTTTAATAAGTGATCGGGGTACTCATTTCTGTAATAATTAACTTGAGAAAGTTCTCAAAAGATATGAAGTAACGCATAAAATCTCAACCGCTTATCATCCACAAACAAGTGGACAAGTTAAAAATACCAACCGAGCTTTAAAATGTATTCTAGAGAAAACCATATAATCAAATCTAAAGGAATGGTCCATAAAATTGGAGGATGAACTCTGGGCTTTTAGAACAGCCTACAAAACTCCAATTGGAACCACACCTTTTAAACTCGTTTACAGAAAAACATGTCACCTTCCAGTAGAAATTGAGCACAAAGCATTTTGGGCTTTGAAGACATGTAATCTTGATTTGCATGAAGCCGGACGTCTACGGTTAAGTCAATCAAACGAATTAGAAGAATTAAGACATGAAACATATGAAAATTCGTTAATCTATAAAGAAAGAATGAAGAAATGGCATGATAAAAGAATCAGAAGTTCAAAAGAATTTAAAGAAGGAGACAGAGTTCTTCTTTTCAATTCACGATTCAAGCTATTTCCTGAAAAATTGAAATCAAGATGGTCTGGACCATTCATAGTCAAAAGAGTTTTCCCGTACAGAACAGTAGAATTAATAAATTTAAATAGGATTGAATTTAAGGTTAATGGTCACGGAGTTAAACATTACATAGATAATCCAATGGAAGTTGAAGATGAAGTTAATCACAATTTCGATACCACAGCTAACTAAGTGTAGGAAGATTCGAATCTTTTTAGAGTAATATGTATTTCTGTTAGAGTTAGATTTTCTGTTTCCGTGTAGTTCTCGAGAATGGAATCCGCATGGTCTTTCCCTAGCAGACCCTAAAGAACTAGTCTTCTCCCTCCATTCTGAATTTTTATTTCTTTTAGGTTTTACGAGATGAAGAATTCCTTTGATCTGAACCATGGTCTACTACTACACGCTATGATTACTAAATGTAATAATAACATCTTCCCGAGTGAACTGGTATCATTCGTAAGAGGAAAAATGGACGAAGTGAGGAAAGAACTCAGGAAAGATCATCATAAGATACATTTTGGTAAAGGAAAATCAAAATCCGCAACAAAAAGAAGAGCACGAAACCTTGAAAGATGTTATAAATGCGAAAAATGGTCATACGAAGGTAAATGTTCGAACAATCAAACATATTCAAATACCGAATTTGTTACTCTATGCAGAGAAGGACCGTTCATATGTTTAGAAGAAAAGATATTGAAGAATCGAGGTTACCCTTATGTAGCTATGGAAAACCAAATCACACGACTCTCCTATGAGTCAGCTAAAGCAGGTCTCTGAGAATTCTATCTCATAGGTAAGTATGTACAGTTTTTATTTTTTTTATTTATTGCTTTTAACCTTTTGATAATAAACGCTGAATCGTTCACTATAAAGTATTAAATTGATATTTAATAAAATTAGGTATGCGAAACCGAAATTATTGATATCATACAAAAATTTATTACATCACTGCAAAATTTACCGTTTATTCTTAAGGTATAAATATCTTTAATCAATCAATCCAAAATATTTCAAAAATTCGTCAGGAGTAAAACTAGGTAATATAGCCGAAATTACTTTACCCAAAAGAGGGGCGTATATTTTTGATAATATTTGATAGATTAAAGTGGGATAAAAGACCAAAAAGATTTTTAATTTTATTTTTACCTTGTTTTTAAAAATTAATATATAAATATTAAATTAATATTGTAAATTTTTAAAATCAATATATTTAAGTTTGTAAATATTTTAAAAACTAATATTTTCAATATAAGTTTGTAAAATTAAAAATATTAATTATATTTAAATGAAGTTTTAATTTTATACATTTTAAATTTAAGTTTGGTGTGAATTTTAAAAAAAACAAAAATGTACTTTATTTCATTAAGTTAAAAATGTGATTTCTAAAAATTTGTCGTGAGTTGAAGACTAGGTCGTTGAACCGAAATTGCTTTACCCGAGGGCGGGACGAGAAATTTTGTTATCATTATTTTTAATCTTATTGATTTAAAGTATGCCAAAAACATTTAAAAAACCCAAAAATCTTTGCTTTTAAAACAAACGCTTTAAAATGACAAATTTTAAAATTTTGTCGAGAGACGGACTAGGACATCGATCCGAAACGCCCTCATTCTTAAAAGAAACAAATTTTTAAAATTTATTAATTTATGTTTTATTAGTTAAAGATTTTTTTTTTTAAAAAAAACCGCACTCGCGGTACTTGATAGGGACCCACATCCGCACTCGCGGAGGTTGTAAAACTCAGAAGGGTTAACTGGTCGAACAGACCAGTCCCCAACACACCCACACCCATATTTTCTGCGAAAAACACACACAAAACGCTCTCAAATTCAAAAAATTTCACCGTTAAACATCAAATTTTTTGCTAAAATCATGTTGAGAAGGATCCTACCAAGAAGTTTCTCAAGGAGATCGGTAATTTCTACATCTAAACACTCTTTAATTCGGATTTTTAGTGTTCTTGAATAAATTTATACCTAATTTAATTTTGATGATTTCTAGTTTAATTATGCTCAAATTGTTTGTGTATTATGCTTGTATAACCTAGATTGATGCTATTTAACATGATTAGAAGCCTTAAACTTCAAATTTTGAGTAATCTAGGGTTTGTGTTCTTGAGGAAAAATTGGGGCTTTTTGATATAAACGGGTTATGGCCGAATTTTGTTGTTAGTTTATACTAAATTGAGTAGTGTAACATGCTTAGGTTGCTAAATGATCAAAACTTTGATCCTAAACATGATTTTTAAGTATTAAAGTAGACTTTTTGTGTCAAAAATGCATGAACTCAATTTAATTGATATGAATGCCGTTTGAAACTTGTTTAATTGATAGTAATGATTATTTTGACATGTTATTTGAGATAAAAGCTAAAGAACATTGTATACATTTTCATATATGTTTATTTGTAAAAGTGTAGAATTGTTAATATTGTGAAAATGCATATAAAGTTTAAAATGGATTAAACATGTCTTTATGATTGTTTTGATTTATGATTTTGCTAACACTAATGCATATTTGGATGCACAAAAATTGTGTTTAATGTGTTTTGCAGACTGAAAGAGGTGAATCTTCATCCGCATCTCAGGCTCACAATGCTCCTCCTGAGAATGCAGAAGAACAGGAGATTAACGACCAATATAGACAAAATCTACCGCATCAATTCATATCATGTTCAAATATAGAATTGGCAGATTTATATCGTAATTTAAGGTTTGACCGACATTGGATAGATTATCCAAAATATCAGAGGAACTTGCACACCCTTCAGTCTAATGTTGTTGAAGTACCCAGAGTAATAGATTGGGAACCGTTAGAAACAGTGGGATTGGCCAGTCCAATCAGAGAATTACTTACACAAAGGTATGGTAATTTTACTTTTAATGATTGAGAACGTTTGTTTAATATACGTAGGCATGTATATAGAGAATGGTGTGTGGAATTATTATGTAGTGTTGAAATAAATGATCGGGTAGCTACCTTAATTGATCGGAGTTTTATTAGATTTTTATTAGGAGGTATGATGCGCCATATGTCTTTACTAGACATGGCTCAGGCTTTGTGTATATATACGCCTGAGGAACTAGCATCTACTGATTATCAAAGGTTGATAGTTAATGGTAGGAGGGTTGATGAAAATTTTGATATGAATGGAATATGGAGTAGAATGACTAGGCATAACTGATTTCGTGGGGGGAATAACTCTTATACTGATATTGATAGAGCTGAGCTAAGAGTAATCCATAGGTTCTTAGTAAACTTGATTACACAGCGAGGTAAGAACAAAGAGAAAGTAAATGAAAATAATTTATTTTATCTCATGTGTATTCGAGACCCACAGAGCGCTGTGAGTATACCTTATTGTGTGGGTTATTATTCATCGACTATGGTTAGGAGTATATGGCCTAATGGAATAATATGAGATGGTATCTTTGTTACTTTAATTGCTGAGTATCTCGGTGTCGATAGAAATCAGGGGGGATTAATAATTGCATCACCAGAACCCCGTGATACAATTGGTTTGAAAGTATATCATGGTTGTAAGGTTTTAAAGAAAAGACATGTGATGACCCAGGAATTTCCGACCAAATTTAAACTTGAATCTAATATGGTTTCGACACGATAAGCAAAGTCTGTAATGTTGAAGTCTCAAAACCTTTGAACTGTGTTCATGTATACATTTGACCTGTGACTAATCCCGACGATTCACGAATAATTATTTGTAAATAAATATGTATATATACATAAATGTAATATATATAATAATTTGATATTATAAATTATAATTTAAACATTTAAAAAAATTAAATATGTAAAATAAGATATAAAATCATTATGTTGTACTTAAAATGAAATCATATATATATGTATGATTTCTATAGATAATTATTATAATATGTATATATGTAAGAATTTATTACTCAATGTAAGCTACTATATATATAATTATTAAATACTACATAATTAATAAATTGTATATATAAAGTGTAAATACAAGTTAAGAATATAGTCGATATAATAACCATGTAATTACTTTCATTATAATACTAACACTAATATCAAAATCAATATCAGTTATATATATATATATATATATATATATATATATATATATATATATATATAATAATTGTAATCTAAATATTATCAGTTATTATAATTGTTATCATTATGTATATGTATTATAATTATTGTTGGTATAAGTATTATTATATAAAGTATATATGTATATGAAATTAGATAAGTATAAATGGTTATATAATTATTGTTAATATTATTACTATCAGTAAAATTAATGTTATTATAACTAATAATAGTATTAGTACCATTAATAATAAAATTACTTTTATTATCCATATTAAAGTCAATGATATATATATTATTAACACCAATAGATAATACATAAATATGAAAGTGAATATATATAAATTGATATATTATTATTATCATTACTAGTATTAATGTATTATTAATAATATTAGTATAATTAGTATTATTGCTATAAATAATATTAGTATTATATATTTCATTATAATTATTATCATTACCATTAGTAATAATATTAATATTATACTTGTATTACTACTAATTAAAATATTACGGATATTATTATTATATTTATTAAAAGATTAATCATAATCTATAAATATAAATATATAAATATAAGAGTAATGCAAATAAAGACATAAATACATAAACAAATACGAATTTCAGTTATATATATAGAGAAATACGTATATACTAATATATAAATATATAAATATATAAATATATAAATATATAAATGCAGTATTTCTAATATTATTATTATTATTAGTATTTTTTTATTTATTAATCTGTATTAGGAATATAATTATTATTAATTAATATTATTATTATTATTATTATATTTATAGCAAAATAAGTATAAATCTGTTTTCAATCAATCTCATGCTGTAGGTGATTTATTCCATAGTACCAATCACGACTTTGTTATCACAATAACAGCCAATTTAGTTAGGAATCGTACATAGCCTTTTAATTTTTTTTAATTTTATATTTCTGTCTCTTCTTGTTCGTCTGAGTTAGAAAGGGTCTCTACAGTTGGTATTAGAGCTGGTATAACTACGTCCATGTGTGGCGGGTTAGTCGTAAAGGAGGTTCTCACAGTGTTACACGTGACGAAGCATTGGCTCTTACTCCTTGCGATCCCTTAAGAGGGTTGGCAGTAGCCAAGAGGCAGGCCCTAAAATCAGTATCTGAGGTACACGCAGTGGTCACCAGGCAGTTAGCTGGGAAGGCACTGGGTGGGACGGTGGTTGTCCCCACTGTATCTACAGTTGGTATCAGAGCGGTGGTCTTAGCGAACCAGGTCTTGTATTAGTGTGTCTAACTGATAGATGTTTAGATGCATTAGTGAGTCTGGACTTCGACCGTGTATGCATGTCAAAAGTTTTGCTTATCATTTCTAGTCGGAAATCATCTGCTTATCATCCTTAGGAAATTACCTACTTATCATTCTTAATCTTGACACATCTTACTGCATTGATTGCATGAATAGTGTATAGACAAAATTCATATCTTAGCGTATCTGTTATTGTTATCTTTGCCTGACAGCTTCCGTAGATTCCTCCGTAACTTATGGGATTTTAGTATTATATATGCATGTGTAAATTATGTATTACAGGGTACTAATCTACATCCTATAATCTATTTTTTTTTATCGAAAATCCTTCATCTGATCGTACTAGATGAATCCCTCAACCAGTTCGAATTCCTCGGATTCCGACAGCTATTCCGATATGGAGTTTCACCTAAGCTCCGAAAGCAGTGTCACCAGAATGAATCAACCAATTCATCTGATGGGTTCGTAGCCTACTTAATCATTGGAGAAAAAAAAGATGATCCTTTCCATCAACCAAATTCACCTCTTGGCGAAGAACCTGAAGCACTTACCGGTGAATCAGTCCGAAATATCATTTTCACCCTCATTTCTCGAATATCTCGTCATGATTACATAATATCTCAGATCCTAAACCTTATTCATCCGCTCGTTCCAACTGACAAACATCCCGAAATAATAGAAGAAGTCAACGAATTTCGCGAACGAGTTGTAGCCTTGGAAAATATGGTGCAAAACGTACCAGCTTCAACAACATCACCGGCACCAACAGCACCACTAACATCCATACCATTACCACCAACAACCCAAGTTTCAATGTCACATGTCTCAACATCTCATTCCGTACCTCGAGTATAATCATCGTTCTACATGATGTTCTACATCATTTATCTTCGTTCGACATGGTGATTATGTAATCTTTAATGTTCTAGAGATTATATATTCTAGATCTAACGGTAAATCAAATGAGTTTAATATTTTATCTACTCATTAAATACATGATTACATCTGAAGAAAATATATATGTATATATATTTTCATAAAGATTGTAATTAAAAATTCTTTTGTACAAACTGTTAATGGTGAAAATATTTTAATGGGTAGGTAATACCCGAGGAATATTTAGATTTTACATTAATAAGTTACACTGTACATTCTTCGAATCTGATTCAACGGTCATTTACTATCCTACTTACACCCACAGATATACGTATCCGTTCATCACAGAATAACCATTTTCATTCAATTTCATATTTGGATTTTGATTTATCAGAATCTAACAAGTGGCATAATGAAGAAAACATTTGACAAAATAAAATTTATTAGAAACAAACAAATTAACTATGAGGAATTTTGTTAAGAATCCACACTAACTGTTCCTAGCTAATCGTTCCTAGCTAACTGATTACATTTTATTTATCGCAATTTAATTATGGCAATTTACATTCTCGCAATTTTATTTATCGTCATTTAATTTCTGTTATTTACTTTACGCACTTTATTTATCGTCATTTAATTTCTGTTATTTATTTTTACGCACTTTAAATATCGGGACACGTATACAAGGTTTTAACATATCATATCAACGCATCTATATATATTATTTGGAATAACCATAGACACTCTATATGCAATAATGATCGAGTTCTCTATACAGGGTTGAGGTTTATTCTATAATAATATATATACTTTGAGTTGTGATCGAGTCTGAGACACGTACACGGGTCACGATACGTATTAATTAATTCGAATATTATAAATTAAACTATATATGAATTATTGGACTGTTAACTGTGGACTATCGACTGTGGACTATCAAAATTGGACAATTAAAAATGAATTAAAATATTGATTATAACATATGAAACTAAACAATTCTTCAAGTTTGCCACTTGATCTCATTTTAAACCTCATTTGTATCTTGACGATTACAATCTGCGTTCAAACCTTTCATGATTCTTGAAAACACCTCAATCGAGAGGATGAACCAACCGCACTTCATTTACGGAATGAAAGATTTATGCATATAGTTATGTACTTGAAAACACTCGGAACCTGAGTAAACGTTTAAAACATGTCTGTGCTAAATCCTTTGGCGTTGTTATTACCGAAAATAACTTTGCAAATTCCTTTCAAAGTAGCAAATTTTGTCACAGCTCCAACAAGTCAACTTCGACTTTTCGTTCGAAACAACCTTATTAACACCTTGATATATACGTGTGCTCTTTTATTGTTACCGGGGAACTTTTTATATTCCATCATATTACCAACAGACGTACCAGCAACCTCGTTGCTCCTTGGCTTAAATCTCTTCGGTAAAACACTTTATTTATCTATTGAAGTCTTATCATGAACTCATCCGCATCTTGTAACAAGAATTGCCATACCAATTACCGGGAATCAGCAAATCTGTATTATGAGTCTCGCAACATTTCCACATCAACAGTTATATGTATCCATATAACATTTATCTTTTAGAACTTTGATCTTCCATTCTGAAATTTTGAAAAGCACCCAGTATGCGAATTAATACTCTGAATTTTTAAAAGTTGAATGAAGCAACAAAAACTGTAAATGACCTCAACAGTCAAAAGTTGATGATAAAGAATTGTATGTTGGCAAAGCTCAGAAAAAGTTTGAAACTGAAAAACTGATTGAGCAAACTACGAAGGAGTCTCTGAACAAATCACAAGGACTAAACTTGTACATTAAGAATCCTGATGATTCTGTTTCTGATGAAAACTTTAGTGAATACCTTGCTTCTGACTCCAAACTCTTGAGGACAAATTTTCTTCACCATCCTTCGATATTAGAAATTCCAAGATATCATCATATCTTTCATTATAAATATCCTCCATATTTCTGAAGATATTTTCATAACTATTCTTATCTGAGATCATTAATCTCTTAGTGCTATCAGTGTTACATCATATAGAAACTGTTAGTTTCTATATTCTGTAAACTTTCGAGCTTAAAAATATGAATATTATTGAAGTAATGTTGAGAACTGATGCATGAGTTAGTATAATATAATGACACTTGATCAACGTGATTATATTACAGTAAGTCATGCTGAGTTTCTAAATGGAACATGATGATTCACAGATTATAACGTCATCATGTGTCATGTTACATAACTTTTTCATTCTGATTAACTTCTGAACATATCAAGAAAATATATTCTTGATAGTTCTATTCTCAGTGATTCTGGTAATTTGACAAATCAAATCGTGCCATTACGTTCTTTCTTGTTTAGAACATTAAGTTCATTCGAAACTCCGTACTTACGAATTCTGGACCGTTGCTCGCTTTACTAGAGGTCGAGAGGATAATAAAAAGTCAAAGAGATCTAAAATATAAGAGAAAATATAAAGCCCAATAACAACACGGAGGTTACAAACTGTGGATATTAATACGAATAGCAATATAAAGACACGGTATAATTAAGAATAGTATCACCCCAAGGTAGTAGTAGAAATAAATAGATTCTCCTGGTGGAAGATTGAAAAGAATGATGACAGAAATGATAATTAGGAAAATATCGAGGATTAGAACTGGATTAAGCATTTTCACAATCTTGTGGATGTAAGAACCATGAAAGAAAATATAGGAATGGTGAAAATTATGGAACGGAAAGAGTTTAATTTATAATGGAAATATCAGACGAAGGCAAATCACTGTATTTAATTATAGAGATCATAATTTCCTTAAATCCCGAAGAATCAAATCTTTTAGATTTCGAAGATTTTCTTTAAATCCCTTGAATTCCGGAATTCAACCAAGGCAACGTCAAAAGTTAAAACGAAACTTCATTTATTCATTTCATTTTTTTTTGGTGATAGCTTCATTCATGCTCTTTGAATAATCGAATTATTTTATCTGTATTATTCAATAATGATAAAACTCTATTTATTAGCTCATATTCGTCAGGAAAACATATTTATTGTTAGCCATGACGACCGCACTCAAATTTCGGGACGGAATCTCTTTAATGGGTAGGTACTGTGATGACCCGGGAATTTCCGACCAAATTTAAACTTGAATCTAATATGGTTTCGACACGATAAGCAAAGTCTGTAATGTTGAAGTCTCAAAACCTTTGAACTGTGTTCATGTATACATTTGACATGTGACTAATCTCGACGATTCACGAACAATTATTTGTAAATAAATATGTATATATACATAAATGTAATATATATAATAATTTGATATTATAAATTATAATTTAAACATTTAAAAAAATTAAATATGTAAAATAAGATATAAAATCATTATGTTGTACTAAAAATGAAATCATATATATATGTATGATTTCTATAAATAATTATTATAATATGTATATATGTAAGAATTTATTACTCAATGTAATCTACTATATATATAATTATTAAATACTACATAATTAATAAATTGTATATATAAAGTGTAAATACATGTTAAGAATATAGTCAATATAATAACCATGTTATTACTTTCATTATAATACTAACATTAATATCAAAATCAATATCAGTTATATATATATATATATTATCATTGTAATCTAAATATTATCAGTTATTATAATTGTTATCATTATGTATATGTATTATAATTATTGTTAGTATAACTATTATTATATAAAGTATATATGTATATGAAATTAGATAAGTATAAATGGTTATATAATTATTGTTAATATTATTACTATCAGTAAAATTAATGTTATTATAACTAATAATAGTATTAGTACCATTAATAATAAAAATACTTTTATTATCCATATTAAAGTCAATGATAGATATATTATTAACACCAATAGATAATACATAAATATGAAAGTGAATATATATAAATTGATATATTATTATTATCATTACTAGTATTAATGTATTATTAATAATATTAGTATAATTAGTATTATTGCTATAAATAATATTAGTATTATATATTTCATAATAATTATTATCATCACCATTAGTAATAATATTAATATTATACTTGTATTACTACTAGTTAAAATATTACGGATATTATTATTATATTTATTAAAAGATTAATCATAATCTATAAATATAAATATATAAATATAAGAGTAATGCAAATAAAGACATAAATACATAAACAAATACGAATTTCAGTTATATATATAGAGAAATACGTATATACTAATATATAAATATATAAATACAGTATTTCTAATATTATTATTATTAGTATTTTTTTATTTATTAATCTGTATTAGGAATATAATTATTATTAATTAATATTATTATTATTATATTATTTATAGCAAAATAAGTATAAATCTGTTTTCACTCAACCTCATGCTGTAGGTGATTTATTCCATAGTACCAATCACGACTTTGTGATCACAATAACAGCCAATTTAGTTAGGAATCGTACACAGCCTTTTAATTTTTTTTTATTTTATATTTCTGTCTGTTCTTGTTCGTCTGAGTTAGAAAGGGTCTCTACATGACATAACGCTGCAGCACCATATGACGGCCATCATCCACAGGTCGAATGAGATCAGCAGCAAGGTAATGCGGGAGGGGGGAATCAGATGGCAGAAATGCAAATTTTTATGGCTCAACATGAGTATGAAATGGCTAGACAACGAGCATTTCAAGATTGGCAGTATCATCAAAACCAAATCATAAGTCTTTGTACACACATAAATACAAACTACATTCCTACTCCAATGCCCGTATTTCCTCCCTGGACTATACAGTCCCGACCACCGTACCCTACATATGACCCAGCTCAAGCATTCTACAGCATATACAGCTATGAATGGGATCCCTACTGGCACCATCCTCATCAACCCTAATTTTCTTTTATGCCTATTTTTATTTATTTGGTAACTTGTAATTTTATACTTTTAATATTTCTTTCGATACTATAATAGTTTTTATAAATTTCTAATTTTTATTATTAGATTTTTAATAATTTTTGAATGTGGGGTGATATACCCAACTTCAAAAATATGTATATATATGTTTGTGGTTTATCTCATATACAAAACAGGGTAAAACAACGCATTTTCAAAAACTGGCATTAAGTTCAGCAAAAGCAACTTATTTTGACGACAAGATGCAAAATATATGAGAAAAAACAACGGCAGGAATGAACAAATGATGTGCACCATTTATCATTCAACATAAACAACAATATGCTTGGAAGCTTTGGTAAAATTTAATCATTTTTCTACGCTAATCACCCTCAATAATTTAAATTGTTACTGATTTCTTGCAAATGAGGGCATTGCAAGATCTTAAGTGTGGGAAGGGGTTAAATTCTTTCGGATTTTTAAAATATTAAATTTATACACTTGGTTACCATTAAAAATACTAGTAACGCAGTAGTTGTATTAGAATCTAGTGCTCTCTGATAATAAAGAACATCCCTAGTCTTATATACTCACTACCCAATTCTAGTAAAAATTTTCAAAATTTTCAACTAAATGAACTCAAAATCATGTTTATACATATTTATGAACGATAAAACTAGGTGTTAACACCAAAATTATTGTTACCTTGGAAAGGACATAAATTGAGAAACAACCTAAAATGTTAGAATTCATTTAAAATGGAATAGAGGAAAATAAAAAGGCAAAGAAAGGAAAATAAAAGCCAAGTGTGAGAAAAATTTACCAAGTTATTTAAAACATATATCACATATTTTTGTACAAATAATTAAAGATACTTTTGTTTTGGACGATATTAATCAGTTTTACCCAGTTTATTGTAATATAAATAGAATTTATAAGGAAGTAAAGTTTTTCGAGAGAAAAAGACACACGCTTCTTGATTTAGGTCAGGAAGTTGTCGTCCAGACCAGTTGTAGAGTCTACGAAAAACCTTGAAAAGTTTTCTCGAAAATCAGCTGGAAATCCACGGACCTCAGCATCAAACAGGGTCGCCAAGTGGTCAGACTTATTATAACCATGAGAGGATCTGTCTCGTACAATGGGGGGGGGGCACCGTGCAAATTAGCTTATAAGACTAATGAATCAGATCCCCAGAAAGGATAATCTCCTTAAAGATCAAAAATCAGCTTTTAAGACTGATATTACTCAATCCTTGAGATTGACCTTAAAGATTGAGAATTCAAACTCATGGAATTCGATGATATCTAAACTCGAGCTTGAACGAGAAAATATTTTGATCAAATTAAAAACGATTTATTTTCTGAAAACCCATTTTCAATGCGTTCATTACCATTGAACGTAAAATCCTAGTAATTCACCTGGAATTCATTAGGTCACCTGAACTAAATCGGGTGTCAACCGTAAGAACGGTGGTTGTAGCATGGTCAAAGATAGGACTTTGTGCCAGACCGAAAAACTATAGGGTGATCTTTACTATTGCTCCTACAAAGGATATTAATTGCATCCGACACGATATAGACCATAATCAAAAGCATGTCACGGGACATTGCCTTAACAGTTGATTGTTCAATGCTTTCCTTTACAACCGGACGGTAGTTTACCGAAAGGTAATATACGGAGCAAGTATACTGGACGTGTTGCTTTCCCAATACAAGGTTAGCAAGTGGGTGACACAAAACCATAAGTTTTGAGCTAAAATTTTCAAATCTGAAACCCACAAAACCCACAAAAATAATTTGCAAACACCGGTGAAGGGTTATTCTGGAAAACTTATCTAGGGTAAAAGCTAGATTGAATTTTTAAAAAGATCAAATGCTTTCATAAAGATCCAATTTCTTTAAAGGATCTAAATTTTTATAGTCATGTGGGACTGTAAACCACATCGTTACTACCATTGTTCATACCTGCCGTATTAAAATCACAGATGTACAAAGTGTGAAGAATAAAGAAGTGATTCTAGTAAAGTTATACTCAAGTTCTATATTGCTTGAGGACAAGCAACGCTCAAGTGTGAGAATATTTGATAATGCTAAAAACGAACATATATTTCATAGCATTATCCCTCAAGAAAGACAAGCTTTTAGTTGCAATTGTTCTATTTACAAGTGATATTCATTTAAATAATAAAAGGTGAAGACAAAAGACAGATTCGACGAATTGAAGACGCAAATAACCAAAAAGCTAAAAAGTACAAAGTACAAAGTACAATTAAAGTGGTTCAAATTATTGATGAGAAACATCTAAAAATTACAAGAGTACAAGCCGTGAAACATAAAGTACAAGATATTAAATTGTACGAAAAGGCGTTCGAAAATCCGGAACCGAGACATGAACCAACTTTCAGCGCGCGACACAACGGACCAAAAATTACAAGTCAACTATGCACAAGAATATAATATTATATATAATTAATTTTATATATATATATATATATATATATATATATATATATATATATATTATATATTATTTTAATCAAAGCAGCCCACGTTAAATTCATTTGGTGAGCTGGATTCCAGACCTCCGCACTCGCGAAGGTGTAAAGCATAAAAGCTCAGCACTCGCGGAGCTCTACAGTGAAACGTGGGCCTATAAAAGGTCGCGCATTCGGATCGATTTTATTTACTCTTTTTTTCAATCTCTCTCTCACGATATATATATATATATATATATATATATATATATATATATATATATATATATATATATATATATATATATATATATATATATATATATATATATAATTTATAATTTTAATTTTAAATTAAGATTAATAATAATAAGGTTATGTTAGCGAATGTTGTAAGTGTGTAAGTCGAAATTCTGTCCGTGTAACGCTACACTATTATTAATCATTGTAAGTTATGTTCAACCTTTTTAAATTAATGTCTCGTAGCTAAGTTATTATTATGCTTATTTAAATCGAAGTAATCATGATGTTGGACTAAATATTAAAGACGGGGTTACTGGGCTTTGTACCATAATTGGGGTTTGGACAAAAGAACGACACTTGTGGAAATTAGACTATGGGCTATTAATGGGCTTTATATTTGTTTAACTGAATGATAATTCGTTAATTTAATATAAAGATTTACAATTGGACGTAATTATAAATAACCACATACACTCGATCAAACACGATGGGCGGGATATTTATAAATACTAATAATCGTTCATTTGACCGGACATGGGAATGGATTAATAGTCAATGGACTCATTAAAACAGGGGTGGATTACATGCAAGGACACTTGGTGTAATTGATAATAAAGTATTAAAACCTTATTACAGTTTAAGTCCCCAATTAGTTGAAATATTTGACTTCGGATATAAGGATAATTTGATGAGGACACTCGCACTTTATATTTATGACTGATGGACTGTTATGGACAAAAACCAGATGGACATATCGAATAATCCAGGACAAAGGACAATTAACCCATGGTAATAAACTAAAATCAACACGTCAAACATCATGATTATGGAAGTTTAAATAAGCATAATTCCTTTAATTCATATTTCATTGCACTTTTATTTACTGTCATTTTATTCATTGCATTTTTATTTATCGCACTTTTTAATTATCGTACTTTTTAATTATCGCAATTTTATTTATCGTCATTTTATTTATCGCACTTTAAATTATTGCATTTTAATTATCGTCATTTACTTTACGCTTTAAATTAAGTTATATTTATTTTTAATATTTTACATTAGGTTTTAACTGCGACATAAGACATAAAATTGACAAACCGGTCATTAAACGATAAAAACTCCCTTTTATAATAATAATACGACTTATATATATATATATATATATATATATATATATATATATATATATATATATATATATATATATTTATTTATTTATTTATACAAATATAGTTTTAAAAATATAGCGTTAAACTTGGCTAGCTCCCTGTGGAACGAACTGGACTTACTAAAAACTACACTACTGTACGATTAGGTACACTGCCTATAAGTGTTGTAGCAAGGTTTAGGTATATCCACTCTATAAATAAATAAATAAATAACTTGTGTAAAATTGTATCGTATTTAATAGTATTTCGTATAAAAATATAACTATTTCGTATACACCTCTGCGCACATCAATTATCGTGTTTTTCGAGCGTATATTGAGTTTTTAGCTATTGGGGTTTAGATATTAGGGTTTAGATATTAGGGTTTATAGGGTTTAGATATTAGGGTTTAGAAATTTTGGGTTTAAGGTTTAGATTTAGGGTTTAGATTTAGGGTTTAGATTTAGGATTTAGATTGAGTTTTTAACACGAATGGTTTAGGGTTTAGGGTTTGGTGTTTTGGGTTTATGGAATAAACCCAAAACACCAAACCCTAAACCCTAAACCCTAAACCCTAAACCCTAAACTCTAAATCGGGCTAAATTTTACTTCACAAAACATGAAAAAAACGTTCATATTCTTCACGAACAATATTATCTTGAATGTTATTTTTGTCGATCGTTTTCTCGCCTAAATAATAACATTCATCACGAAGTGTCTCTTCTAAATGTTCATATTTTTGTGTGATCTTGATGCCGAAAAAAAAATTCCAAAAATAAACGGAAAAAAATTTGCTTCCCCCCGCTTCCCCCCGATTGGTTACTTCCCCATTGATCCTGCCCCTATATATATATATATATATATATATATATATATATATATATATATATATATATATATATATATATATATATATATGATACTACATGAAAAGTATAAAAATTAAAATGATACTTTAAAAAACTTAAGATCGTTGCACAGAAGAAATTTTCTATGACGATATATATATATATATATATATATATATATATATATATATATATATATATATATATATATATATATATAAAAGAAAAAGTTATTCTTGATTGTGATTGAAAGTTATTTATGGATTGTTATAAGTATAGATTATATATATAGTATTTATAATTATTATATAAAAACAATAAATATAAAATATATATATATATTAAAAAAAATATTCGTATATTTAAAATTACACTTTCTAAATTGAATCTTTTTGACATCCACAATCCACGTGATTAATCATAACTTGATTTGGAACTTATTATTTTAAAAGCTGATTTTCAATTTTATTTATATGCCCTTTTTAATTTTATTTAATATTAAATGACTTTTAATTTTTTTAACTATTAATCTAATAAATCAATAGTTCATATTTGTACGTATCTATTATTTATTATTTAATCATTTAGTTATCTATAATTTCAGCACTATTTGAATTAGTTTTAATAGGTATGTACATGTCTTTATCTAAAAAGCATCAAAACTATATTTAGTTATTATTATATTATAATTGAAACTAATTTGAATTTACAGTTTAATTCCTTGAAATATATCTGAACATGCAAATATAACTATTATAATTTTAATACTCTTATATTGCTGAAATGACTAACAACCTTTTTAAAATTAGATTTGCGAGTTACTTTTTTATTAAAAAATAATTGTATATAATAATTGTAAAATGTTTTCCCTTGTCCAACGCACGGGCTCTGAAACCAACACTACGGGCTCTTAAACCAACAGTACGAACTCTTAAACTCATAAGAATAATTAAAACGATATTAGTGGTAAGAAAAAAAATTTGTAGACGTCAAGTTACTAACATAACTTTTAAAATTTGTCAACACCACGGGCTCTTAAACTGAAAAGAATTTTTAAAAAACACCACAGGCTATTAAATAATTATTATACTTTTTCTATTTTTTTATATCGCTATTTACATACCAATATGAACTGCAAATTACATTTTTTGCACGGTTTTTTACACACCCGTGCAATGCACGGGCTCAAAAACCTAGTATATATATATATATATATATATATATATATATATATATATATATATATATATATATATATATATATATATATATATATATATATATATATATATATATATATATATATATATATATATATATATATATATATATATATAAGTAACTTATAGTTACAGTATACCAATTGGTACAATTCCTTTATTAAATGAAAGACGGCTTATCAATTGTCAATTTGCATATTATAAATGTGATGCCCCGTATAAAACCATCGTGTACGAATCATCAACAACAGGATTATTACAAGGTCAAACACTATATGCGTTTTCAAAATGAGTTTGCATTCATGATAAAAAGTGACGTCATAACTAACATCGAATGTTTTACATCAAAAGTATGCTTCTATGAATAGAAGCAAAGATAATAGTACGTGACCCTTAGGTCGTTACAAATCATAGTTTCAAAAGTAATAATGTTTATGAATGCAAGATAAACGTTCATGCGGTGACATCACTAAAGCAGCGGGTGTCTACAGCAAGACTAGTACAACAGCGGAATCAAGCAACCTTAAGCACCTGAGAAAAACATGCTTAAAACGTCAACACAAAGGTTGGTGAGCTATAGTTTAAGTATAACAGTAATGTAAGGTAGGCCACGAGATTTCAGTGCTACAAAGAGCGTTTCAAAATAGTATGTAAAGTATATGTTTAACCGTGGGCACTTGGTAACTAACTTATCGTTTATAACCCCCTGAAAGTACACTTGGCGAGTGCGTATGTTTACGAAGTATTAAACACCCGTTAAATGCTAGCGCTACTAGCTCGAGTGGGGATGTCAAACCCAATGGATCCATATCTAAGATTCGCGTTCACCGGTTCAAAGAACAATGACTAGATGTTACCGAGCTAAGGGGAAAGTTTATGCCGTTGTATAACCCACACATATATAAAGTTTAAGTACTCATGCCTAGTATATAAAACATAAAATGCGCATGTATTCTCAGTTCCCAAAATAGTTAAAGTAAAAAGGGATGCTATAACTCACAGTGGTAAAGTAGTAGTAAAGTTGGTTCGGAAAGTAAGCAAGTATGTAGGTCCGGAAAATCCTCAACCTAAGTCAAAAGTTACTAAGTCAGTAAATCGTTCCCGATAGGTTTAAAAGTATGTAAATTAGGTCTTAAGGGTCATCATCATTCATCATTAAACAAAAAGTATAAAGTATGTTTCATTCTAGAAAAGAGTTTAAAACAAAGGCTGACTTCGGTCAGTCGCCACGGCCTCTATACAAACTGAAATGGGGTGAGACCAGTGGCCATGGCTCCGTATATAAGTCCTTTAGTTTCTGTAAAAATTTCAGAAGAAAACTCGTCTTTGTTTGACCGTGGCGACGGTTTAAGTGCGAGTAGGTCAGAATTTTCAGCACAACGTTAAAGGACATAGTGACGTTCGGAGGGTCATAGATTCTAAACCGTAACTCGGATTAAGACAAGTCTTAAAAGATAAATTATCTACTCGAGTAGAGATAACTGAAAATCAACTTTACCGTAGCCCAGGTATTCTGATCAGTTCCAGAAAACAGTAAACAGTGTGTTCCGGTGGGTTCTTGGTGCTTGATGTTCATCACGGTTCTCATCCTTGATGCATATAGCTTCAAGTGTACAACTCGTTGATTTTTTTACATCATCTTTACCAAGTTTTGACCATCATAACACAAGTGTAAGTCTAAGATAAGTAGCACAACTCAATTAAGTGTTGCAAGTAGTTTGATGAACCAAAGTTACATCAAGATCTTAGATCCGACACATACATGAACTTTAAAAGTAATATTAAGCTACAAACTTGAAAGTAAACTAAATAATCAAGATCTTAAGTTGTAGAACATAGTTCTTAGTTAGATCTTGAAGATCCTATACTCAAAAGTCTAGATCTAAAGTTCTTAAGTTAGATCCAACACAAGTATATGAAGTTATAACTAAAAAGTTATACTTCCATGTTCTTGAACTTACAAAGTTAACTTTTAGTTCCAAGAAATATGAGATCAAGATTAACTAGTAATACTTGACCAAATCACAACTTTAAAGTACATAAAATGAAGAAGTAAGTTAAATCTACAAGTAATAAGTTCATGGTTGTTCATACTTTAAAGATTCAAGCCAAAGCTTTGATCTTTAAGAATGTAAACTTTAAGTTTACAAACATGTATCACAAGTATGATTTTAACACTTATGAACTTTAAATCTTTAACAAGTTTTATAGAAGAATCAAAACATAAACTTGATTCTCCTAGGTTCTTTATGTTCTTGAATAAACAAGATTATATGAAGAAACAAACTAGAGAGCTTGATTCTTAACAACATTAAACAACAACAAATCGTTAAACAACAATAAACAACAAGTAATGATGATGATGTTCAAGTGCTTATGAATCAGTTTTTAAGACAAAAAAAGAAGAAGAAAAACCTTGAAAGAAATTCACAAATTGGAGAGAAAACTTGAGAGAAAAGTGGAAGTAAGTTTGTGTGTGAAAGATGAAATGAAACAAGTGAAGAATACAAGTGAACAAGTAGTAAAAAAAAAAAAGGTTGAACCCCCCCCCCCCCCCTTTAACCCACCCAAAACCGACGGTTTCAAAAAAAAAAGGGGGGGAAGGGGAATGTCCACAAGTTACATGCATATATTTGGCTAAAAAAAAAATGGTAATAAGGTGTGTTTGCATGGTAACATGGTGTAATTGTGTAGTAACTAGATTCCATACAAGTTAATTAATCTAGTCCCATCTCAAAGTAATACTTGCATAATAAGTTGGGCTAACTAGTCCATTAAGGATGTAGGGTGGGCTTCTAAGTCCATTAGCATTAATAAAAGTCCAAGTTCAAGTAATTAACAAGTTAATCCAACAAAGCCCAAGTAATTAACTATTAACACTAGTTAATTAAAAATGATTAATAATAATTAATCATGAATGCAAATAATATCCGGAATATTATTCGTGAAAAGTTCGTGTGTCACAAAGACGTGTCGGGCAATTAAAAGTCATGTACGGTAACAAGTTAATGTAATAAAATACATTCATTTACACGCAAGCATTAATAATAATTATTAATGAATAAACGTTGGAAAATTCAGGGTCGTTACATTACCCACCTGTTAAAGAAAATTTCGTCCCAAAATTTTAAGCTGAGGTAGATGGAGGAGTTGGGAAAAGGTGAGGATACTTTTGCATCATTTGATCCTCTCGCTCCCAAGTAAACTCAGGTCCTCGTTTGGCATTCCACCGTAATCGGACGATCGAAATCTTGTTGCGTTTCAAATTTTTGACCTCACGGTCCATAATCTCGACAGGTTCTTCCACGAAGTGGAGTTTATCATCAATCGTAAGTTCTTCCAGTGGTATGATAAGTTCAGGTGCAGCAAGACACTTCTTCAAGTTTGACACGTGGAAGGTAGGATGAACGGAGCTCAATTGAGTTGAAAGATCCAAACGGTAAGCAATGGGTCCAACACGCTCCAAGATTTCAAAAGGACCAATATATCGTGGGTTTAACTTTCCGCGCTTTCCAAAACGAATCACACCTTTCTAAGGTGCAATCTTCAACATTACATGGTTGCCCACGTTGAATTCAAAGTCTTTATGTTTAAGGTCTGCATAACTCTTTTGACGATCTCGGGCAGTCATAAGTCTCGCTTGAATCTGAGCAATCTTCTCCGTTGTTTCATGGACTACCTCGGGTCCGGTGATTTGCGTTTCGCCTACTTCGACCCAACAAATAGGAGATCGGCACTTGCGGCCATACAACGCTTCAAAAGGTGCGGCATTAATGCTCGAGTGATAACTGTTGTTGTAAGAAAATTCGGCGAGTGGCAAATGCCTTTCCCAAGCCTTTCCGAAATCAATAACGCATGCACGCAACATGTCTTCGAAGGTCTGAATCGTTCGTTCACTTTGCCCTTCGGTCTGTGGGTGATAAGCAGTACTCATGTCGAGACGAGTTCCCATGGCTTCTTGCAAAGAACGTCAAAATCTAGAAGCAAAACGGGGATCGCGATCTGAGATGATTGATAAAGGTACACCATAACGAGATACAACCTCTTTGATGTATAGTTGAGTGAGTCTCTCCATCGTATCCGTCTCCTTCATGGCTAAGAAGTGTGCAGATTTGGTAAGATGGTCAACGATAACCCAGATGGTATCGTATCCGCCCACCATCTTTGGTAGCTTAGTAATGAAATCCATTGTTATCCTTTACCACTTCCATTATGGGATTTTCGGTTGTTGAAGCAATCCAAAGGGCCTCTGATGTTCGGCCTTAACTTTTGAGCAAGTCAAACACTTACCAACATAAGTTGCAACGTCCTTCTTAAGATTAGGCCACCAATACTATTCTTTAAGATCGTGGTACATTTTTCCCGCTCCGGGATGAATCGAATATCTTGACTTGTGGGCTTCATCTAATATAAGGTTTCGTAGATCTCCATAACGAGGTACCCAAATTCTTCCTGCATAACATCGGAGTCCAGTATCCCTAACCTCGAATCGAGAAACAAGAATGTTCAAATGTTCATGAGATATATTCTCCTCCTTGAGAGCCTCATCTTGGGCTGCCCGGATCTGGCTGTTGAGGTTTGAATGGATGGTGATGTTCAAAGCTCGGACACGAAGAGGTGCCATCCTCTCCTTTCAGCTCAAAGCGTCAGCTACAACATTGGCCTTGCCAGGATGATAACAAAGTTCACAATCATAGTCATTCAGCATCTCGATCCATCGACGTTGTCTCGTATTCAGTTGCTTTTGATCGAAGATGTGTTGGAGGCTTTTATGATCGGTGAAAATAGTGCTCTTAGTTCCATAAAGATAGTGTCTCCACAGTTTTAATGCAAAGACAACGGCTCCAAGTTCAAGATCATGAGTAGTGTAGTTCCGCTCGTGAATCTTTAGTTGACGAGAAGCATAGGCAATAACCTTTGATCTTTGCATCAGTCACAACCAAAACCACTTTTCAAAGCATCGCAATAAAAGACGAAATCGTCACTGCCTTCAGGAAGAGATAAGATAGGTGCGGTGGTCAACTTCTTCTTCAAGGTTTGAAATGCTGATTCGTGTGCGGGTTCCCAAATGAACTTCTTCCCTTTGTGAGTCAACGCGGTCAAAGGACGCGAAATCAGAGAGAAACCTTCAATAAATCTTCGGTAGTAACCGGCGAGACCTAAAAATTGGCGAATATGAGTTGGAGTAGTGGGGGTTTCCCACTTGCTGATAGCTTCAATCTTGGCGGGATCAACTTTGATACCCTGGTCGCTCACAACATGACCCAGAAATTGGACTTCCTTCAACCAAAATTCACACTTGAAGAATTTCACACAAAGTTGCTCTTGTCTCAAGAGTTCAAGCACTAGTCGAAGATGTTGTTCATGTTCTTCTTCGCTTTTGTAGTAGATGAGGATATCATCTATGAAGACGATAACGAACTTATCCAGGTATGGCTTGCAGACACGATTCATGAGATCCATGAACACGGCAGGTGCGTTGGTTAATCTGAATGGCATTACGAGAAACTCATAATGACCATAACGAGTTCTGAACGCAGTCTTCATCACATCACTTTCCTTCACCCTCAACTGGTGATAACCGGATCGCAAATCGATCTTAGAGTAAACGCTCGATCCTTGTAGTTGATCAAAATGATCGTCAATTCGGGGAAGAGGATACCGATTCTTAATCATCAATTTGTTGAGTTCACAGTAGTCGATACACATATGGAAGGATCCATCCTTCTTCTTCACAAATAAAACAGGCGCGCCCCAAGGCGAGAAACTTGGTTGGATAAATCCACTGTCAAGTAGTTCTTGTAGTTGGCTTTGTAACTCTTGCATCTCGGAAGGTGCGAGTCGATAAGGTGCGCGAGCTACAGGTGCAGCTCCTGGCACTAAATCAATTTGAAATTCTACTGCTCTTGGTGGCGGTAATCCAGGCAATTCTTCAGGAAAGACATCGGAGAATTCGTTCACAATTCGAACGTCGTTCACACTCTTCACCTCGGTTTTTACCGTTTTCACATGTGCTAGCACAGCAAGACGTCCTTTCTTCATGATCTTTTGCGCTTTCACGCAATTAATGAGGTTCAGCTTCGAGGTACATCTCTCTCCGTAAATGATCAGTGGCTCACCGTTTCCGTGCGGTATACGAAGAGCTTTATCTCCACAGATAATGTCGGCCCTTATCTTGGTCAACCATTCCATACTGATAATAACATCAAAGCTTCCCAACTTAATGGGTATCAAGTCAATCTCGAAATCCACACCAGCTATGTTGATAATAGCTCCTCGACTAATATGGTCAACTTTCTCAAGTTTTCCATTGGCTACCTCTACAAGCATACTCTCCTTTAACGGGACTAACGACCAATTTATCTTATCGCAAAAATTTCTACACACATAACTTCTATCGACACCAGTATCAAATAGGACAGAAGCTAATAAATTGTTGATAGTGAATATACCTGTCACCAAGTCGGGGTTCTCGCATGCATCCCTTGCATTAACATTGAAAGCTCTACCACGCGGTAGTCCGCCGTCTTTTCATTTGTTGGGAGACTCATTTCTGAAATGGCCCATTTGTTCGCATTTGTAGCACTTTCTCGGTCCATTGGGGTTCGGCTTCCCAGTCATGGTGGTGATCTTGCAGTCCCTGCCAATATGCCCGGTCTTTTTGCATTTCTCACAAACAACATTACAGTACCCGGTATGGTGCTTGTAGCACCTCTTGCACTGTGGTAGGGTACCTTTGTAGTTGGGGTTCGAGTTGGTATTAGGATTGGGATTTTCACCGTTGTTGTTTCCTTTGAAACCCTCATGTCATTTCGCCGGGTTTTGATCATAGGCTCTGCCCTTGTTGTTATCCCACTTACGCTTATCACTACTACCTGCTTCAGATTTTTCCTTTCCCGGCTCATCGATGATGATTTGGTTCATTAAGGTATGCGCCATGCGCATTGCTTCCGGGACATTGGGTGGCTTAGACGAGGTGACATTTCCCTTAATGGACTTAGGAAGTCCCCACAAGTATCTCTCCATACGCTTGAATTCCGGGATGACCATGGTAGGACACATCAGGGCTAGTTCCAAATACCTACGATTGTACCCATCGAGATCGTTCCCTACAACCTTCAACTGCATAAACTCAATCTCCATCTTCTGTATCTCAGTTCTCGGACAATACTCTTCAATCATGGACGCTTTGAATTCTTCCCATGGCATGGCATACCCCTCATCAATACCCTTGGCTTGAGCCATTATGTTCCACCAAGTGAGAGCGCCATCCTCCAGTGTACAAGAGGCATATTTTGTCTTGTTTGCCTCTGAGCAGTTGCTAACTCGGAATACAGATTCTAGTTTTTCAAACCACCTAGTGAGACCAACTGGCCCCTCTGTTCCACTAAAGTTATGGGGCTTGCAGCTTTGGAACTCTTTGTACGTGCACCCATTACGAATGGGCTGAATAACCGGTGGCGGTGGGGCTTTGCATTTTCGCAATGGCTGCGGCTACCCTTTCGGCAATCATTTCCTCGATTTGGGCTGTGGTCGGTGTTGATCTTCCGTTGGCCATGATGTTTTAAACAAAAATTTTGACTCAAGTCAAAATTCAGCATTCAAATAGTAACAATACAGTATATGGTAACCAACATGGAATCAACACATCACATGTTTATTAAGTAAAGCAACTAGGTACAAATACCACAGAATCATCATACAGTAACGTAAATAGAACACCGTGCAAGAATTAAATAACGCAAAGTTCCATTCATTAATAATAAGTTGCATACATCAGCATAGGTTCGTACAATACATAAGTGAAACATAAAACTACAAATGAGATTACATAATGAAATCTGCTACAAAAGTCCTACGGCGAAGGTGGGTATAGGATGTCCATTACGTGGGACATCTGGTCCTCGAGCTCAGCTACCCGAGTACGGAGGATCTCCACCTCTCTTGTCAGTTCCTCGACAGAGAGAGATGGTGGGGCAGGCGGTGCTGGTGGTGCAGGTGGGGCCGGTGGTGCAGACGGTCCGGCTCCAGAAGTAGGGCTGTGAAGCGGTAAGGCTTATGGATGAAGGGATCAACAAGATACGGCACAAGCCGCTTTCGGGCGGTAACCCTACGACGCCGACCATATGCGTCAGTGAATGCTCGACCTCCATTAATCCTTGGAATGACGGTACCATCGAAATGGTACCGCTTCTTCGGCGGGGTGGAGGGTGGCTGTACAGGTGCATCATTAGGGTCCTCATCAGAATCATCGTCACTGGAGTCGTCTGAGGAGGTGTCGTCGGATAAAGAGTCAGCGGAGGATGGGTCGTCCGAATCATGTGGAGGTGGCTGCACGGGTGGCTGTACTGGCTCTCCTCGGGCAGCCATCATCTGTCGGTATCTGGCGGGTTCGATCCGTACGAGACATCCATCAGGAGCGCGTCGGCACCAATGGAGATACTGATTATGGAATGGACCTTCCCCAAATTCCACGGGAATCACAACACCACCTGGATGGTGCTGTAGCTCCTGAGGTCTTGGGGCAAGTGGAGCTGGAATCTCTGGGGGGTCCTCGGCTCCATCAGAGGTAACCACTGGGGCAGGCGCATGACTACTAGCTCCGGAGGATGAAGCGCCGGAGTCACTGGTAGGTGTCGACGACGGCATCTGGGAATCGGCAACAACGGTCGGTGAAGTGGCTGACGAGTCTGTGTCGCTGTCCAAAATGATGACAGGTGGAATATCCGACATCTGAACAAGGAAAAATAAATTTTCCATGTCAGTAAGTCATAAAGCAAGCACGTATTAGGCCAAGTAACTACCACAGTCTAAATCATGTATAACAGTAAATAGCATGGCAATAATAACAAATCGTACCGAAATAGCATGCAATCGAAAGCAAATAATATCATGCAGTAGTGAAATCATGTAGTAGCATACGGCATATAGCAGTAAAAGTAAGCAGCAGCATGCAGTAAGTTCAGCGGAAGCAAGTAAACTAGCAAGTTGTAGATTAGTCCTATTAGTGAATCCTACTCGGGTCGGTCCAGACTCACTAATGCATCCTAATTCCCTACAACCAATGCTCTCATACCAAATGTGATACCCCGTACAAAACCATCATGTACGAATCATCAACAACAGGATCATTACAAGGTCAAACACTATATGCGTTTTCAAAACGAGTTTGCATTCATGATAAAAAGTGACGTCATAACTAACGTCAAATGTTTTACATCAAAAGTATGCTTCTATGAATAGAATCAAAGGTAATAGTACGTGACCCTTAGGTCATTACAAATCATAGTTTCAAAAGTAATAATGTTTATGAATGCAAGATAAACGTTCATGCGGTGACATCTCTAAAGCAACGGGTGTCTACAGCAAGACTAGTACAACAGCGGAAGCAAGCAACCTTAAGCACCTGAGAAAAACATGCTTAAAATGTCAACACAAAGGTTGGTGAGCTATAGTTTAAGTATAACAGTAATGTAAGGTAGGCCACGAGATTTCAGTGCTATAATGAGCGTTTCAAAATAGTATGTAAAGTATATTTTTAACCGTGGGCACTTGGTAACTAACTTAACGTTTATAACCCCCTGAAAGTACACTTGGCGAGTGCGTATGTTTACGAAGTATTAAACACCCGTTAAATGCTAGCGCTACTAGCCCGAGTGGGGATGTCAAACCCTATGGATCCATATCTAAGATTCGCGTTCACCGGTTCAAAGACCAATGACTAAACGTTACCGAGCTAAGGGGAAAGTTTATGCCGTTGTATAACCTACACATATATAAAGTTTAAGTACTCGTTTCTAGTATGTAAAACGTAAAATGCGCATGTATTCTCAGTTCCCAAAATAGTTAAAGTAAAAAGGGATGCTATAACTCACAGTGGTAAAGTAGTAGTAAAGTTGGTTCGGAAAGTAAGCAAGTATGTAGGTCCGGAAAATCCTCAACCTAAGTCAAAAGTTACTAAGTCAGTAAATCGTTCCTGATGGGTTTAAAAGTATGTAAATTAGGTCTTAAGGGTCATCATCATTCATCATTAAACAAAAAGTATAAAGTATGTTTCATTCTAGAAAAGAGTTTAAAACAAAGGCTGACTTCGGTGAGTCGCCACGGCCTCTATACAAACTGAAATGGGGTGAGACCAGTGGCCATAGCTCCATATATAAGTCCTTTAGTTTCTGTAAAAATTCCAGAAGCAAACTCGTCTTTGTTTGACCGTGGCGACGGTTTAAGTGCGAGTAGGTCAGAATTTTTCAGCACAACGTTAAAGGACATAGTGACGTTCGGAGGGTCATAGATCCTAAACCGTAACTCGGATTAAGATGAGTCTTAAACGAAAAATTATCTACTCGAACAGTAGCCCAGGTTTCTGATCAGTTCCAGAAAACAGTAAATAGTGTGTTCCGGTGGGTTCTTGGTGCTTGATGTTCATCACGGTTCTCATCCTTGATGCATGTAGCTTCAAGTGTACAACTCGTTGATGTGTTTACATCATCTTTACCAAGTTTTGACCATCATAACACAAGTATAAGTCTAAGATAAGTAGCACAACTCAATTAAGTGTTGCAAGTAGTTTGATGAACCGAAGTTACATCAAGATCTTAGATCCGACACATACATGAACTTTAAAAGTAATATTAAGCTACAAACTTGAAAGTAAACTAACTAATCAAGATCTTAAGTTGTAGAACATAGTTCTTAGTTAGATCTTGAAGTTCCTAGACTCAAAAGTCTAGATCTAAAGTTCTTAAGTTAGATCCAACACAAGTATATGAAGTTATAACTAAAAAGTTATACTTCCATGTTCTTGAACTTACAAAGTTAACTTTTAGTTCCAAGAAATATGAGATCAAGATTAACTAGTAATACTTGATCAAATCACAACTTTAAAGTACATAAAATGAAGAAGTAAGTTAAATCTACAAGTAATAAGTTCATGGTTGTTCATACTTTAAAGATTCAAGCCAAAGCTTTGATCTTTAAGAATGTAAACTTTAAGTTTACAAACATGTATCACAAGTATGATTTTAACACTCATGAACTTTAAATCTTTAACAAGTTTTATGGAAGAATCAAAACATAAACTTGATTCTCCTAGGTTCTTTATGTTCTTGAATAAACAAGATGATATGAAGAAACAAACTAGAGAGTTTGATTCTTAACAACATTAAACAACAACAAATCATTAAACAACAATAAACAAGTAATGATGATGATGTTCAAGTGCTTATGAATCGGTTTTTAAGAAAAAAAAAGAAGAAGAAAAACCTTGAAAGAAATTCACAAATTGGAGAGGAAACTTGAGAGAAAAGTGGAAGTAAGTTTGTGTGTGAAAGATGAAATGAAACAAGTGAAGAATACAAGTGAACAAGTAGTCAAAAAAAAGATTGAACCCTCCCTTTAACCCACCCAAAACCGACGGTTTCAAAAAAAAGGGGGAAGGGGAATGTCCACAAGTTACATGCATATATTTGGCTAAAAAAAATGGTAATAAGGTGTGTTTGCATGGGAACATGGTGTAATTGTGTAGTAACTAGATTCCATACAAGTTAATTAATCTAGTCCCATCTCAAAGTAATACTTGCATAATAAGTTGGGCTAACTAGTCCATTAAGGATGTAGGGTGGGCTTCTAAGTCCATTAGCATTAATAAAAGCCCAAGTTCAAGTAATTAACAAGTTAATCCAACAAAGCCCAAGTAATTAACTATTAATACTAGTTAATTAAAAATGATTAATAATAATTAATCATGAATACAAATAATATCCGAAATATTATTCGTGAAAAGTTCGTGTGTCACAAAGACGTGTCGGGCAATTAAAAGTCATGTACGATAACAAGTAAATGTAATAAAATACATTCATTAACACGCAAGCATTAATAATAATTATTAATGAATAAACGTTGGAAAATCCAGGGTCGTTACAGTAAATATAAGCTACTTAAGTACTTTTTAATTTATATAGCGAAATCATGTATTGTCGCAAAGGATTTTTCATCTCCTTGTTAATAGGGAAGCAAAGCCAGAGCGGGATATAGAGGGTATGAAGAAACCTGATTAGTCTATATATATATATATATATATATATATATATATATATATATATATATATATATATATATATATATATATATATATATATATATATATATATATATATATATATATATATATATATAAATATATATATATATATATATATTCAAAATTTCAAACGAGAACCAGAAAAAGTGTGAGAACTGCGAGAACTTTTAATTTACATAAATTTTCACATGTGAGTAGATTGAATTACCTATAAATGTTAATAGAGAAAAAATTAACATAAAATAATTTAAAAAAACTTATATTTTACCTATATAATCAAATATATAGTTTCTCGTTCACATGTGCAAATTTGTTTTGTAAACATGTGAACAATTCATATAATTAACAATTTAACGTGCAATTTGTGATAATTAACATATGTTTGTTAATGATATGAGCACTAATTAACATTTGCATTGAATTTGTTGCATATAAATGGATAAAAATTGTGAAACTAAAGAGTTCTCGCAGTTCTCGCCATTTTTGTGGTTCTCATTTGAACCTGCCCATATATATATATATATATATATATATATATATATATATATATATATATATATATATATATATATATATATATATATATATATATATATATATATATATATGCGTGTGTGTATGTATATATGTATGTATATATTAAAAGAGAAAGGGTATGAAGCAACTTGATTTGTCAAGGTTATTGTAATCATGTATATAGACCCGACCCAAACCATGTATTTTTAACTTCTGATTTTTGGTAGCGGACATGACTTAATTCTAGGCACTTGAGAAGCACATGTCACTTTTTTTTTTCTTTTTTATAATTGAAAAAAAGAAAAAAAAATCCTCCCGTGAAGTGCTTTATGTATATTAGTACTAGTAGGGTTTTGGTCGTGCATATGCAAGGCCCAGACTGCAAGAACTCATTTGATGTAAATGTTGGTCGATTTGAAGATTCTGGCAGTTATGGGACGTTATGTATTTCAATATATGTTCGGAGTTGTCTATATCATTGGCCTCGATGATCATAAGCCTTCTATTTTTCCATCTTCTAATTGATCGTGTCTGTTTGCACTTTTGTTAATGGCTTTCAATTTAGTTTCACACTAATCGGAGTTATTGTCGACTATTATGAAACTGTCCTAACAAGGTTTACTGTGAAAATTTGACAAACTGTCAAAAAAATTCTGCAAACTCGATTATCATCAAACTGATCTAAAAAAGTTTGCTGTAAGAATATTGACAAACTTCGTAAAAAGTCTGCAAATATCATTGGTCGGGCTAAACCGTGGTTAATGATTTGCGACAAATCACAACATTCATTCAAAATTCAAATCACCCAACACATATGACCATCCTACGATATAGTTTAGATGGGATGGCATCATGAAGGTTGATACTTATGATTGACATGTTGATGATCACATGTTGAATTCCCAAACCTGCAATTCATGATAAATATAAACTCATATTACTCAAAACATTGGCATGTGGTACAAACTTGAAAATCACAAATAGATTTAACAAACAATGTAACATTGGCTAGTAGTAAGCCACTTAAATGATTTGGAAAAAATGAAGGCAACTTGTGCAAAAAGTCAACCTCTAAAACCATCTTTTGACTCAATATTTAAGCACATATTGTGTTTTAAGAAAAAAAAAAAGTACTAACCTATGGAAAAGGAGTTGAGTGCAGCGAAATCAAATATTACTTGACAAATGATTACAGTAGATATAAAGTACCAACCTGGGTTCTTGATTCAGGCTAAATTTCAGCTTCAAGATCATTATTTGCATCATATAGTTATAGCAAAACAAACCCTAATTTTAAGTACCAACAAACATACAAAACCCTGAACAATCGGTCAATGAATAAAACCCACATATCTTAACAATTAACACATAGTTACTTGATGAATAAGGGTTGAGAGATCGGAGTAAGCAATAAGAAGTCGATTGAAGGGGTCGCTGCATCCCCATCACTTCTACAAGTGGATATCAGAGAAATAAGTAATTAAGAAATTACATTTCTTTTGTTAAAGGTGAGAAAGATAAACGTGCAAGCTAATAAGAAGTGTATGCACTTATATAGCAGCTAGGTGTCAATTGAAAGGAAAAACGTGGCATCACCTAAGTTAAAGAAGAAGATGGGATAAAACAAAGAATTTAAAATTTAGCTAATTGAGTAATCCAATAGGTTAGGCCCACACAAGAAGGCATGAAACTGGGTGGTTTTGAAAAGCAGGGGATGATGGGTCGGGTTTTTCCTTTCTAATTTATGGGCATGTCACATTGCCAAATATTAGTGGGTAACAAATTGGATATAAAGACAAAGAGTAGCTTGTTCAAACAAAAAGGTGACACATGTCGTGCAATGGAGATGCTACACTTAAAATTGCCTACTTCTTGTGTCATTGTAAAATTCGGTTCAAACTATGTACACGTAGGCGGGTTAAATTAAACGAACGAACAAAATGAGTGACCCGAACTAGTTTGTTGTTCAGCCACTACCTACTTGACACGTGTCAGATGCTAGGGTTGAAGTTGGAAAAAACCTCTATATGTATAATAGTAAGAAAGATAAGAGGTAAGATAAGATAAGATAAGATAAGATAAGATAAGATATAAAGTGCATTATTTTTCTAACAATAATCATATTAGATTTCTCATAGCAATTATCTTTCTATCAATTTTTTTATTTATTTTTATGAAAAGCAAACAGAACTTTATATTAAAAATCGAAATGTACATATAGTCTACAAGCAAGAGACTATGGGAACAACAAAAACGAGACAAACACTCGAGAACTAAACTAAAATGGAAACTCTCGATTAACCCGGCTCAACGATTAAGCTTGGGCTTGAGATCCACCGCAACCATTCGATGTTTCTTTTCTTCACCCGTCTGCTTATCCAATCAAAGCTAAGAGATTGTATTTCTTGGAAGGCGATAGGTACCGTCCATTTTTGATTTCGATAAAGTAACCTATTCCTGTTTTGCCAAATAATGTACGAAGATACCCAAACACATGCTTGCCAAAGTTTTTCGGTGTGCCTTATGAAACCACAATCATTTCTCACTGTTAGAATGTCCGCAATCGAAACATTGGGACGCAGTTAAGAGTTCCACCATCGATGTACCCGGACCCATATTTCTAAGGTAAAAGGTTAATGTAGGAGAGTATGATCTAAAGTCTCAATGTTATTGTCGCATACCGGGCATCTAGTCGAATCGAGATCGATCCCCCTTTTGTCAAGTTCGGTTCTAACCGAAAGCCTATTTTTTAGGACTCGCCACACGAAAATTTCAATCTTTTTTAGGAACAAAATTGTTACGTAGCGTTGGAGATATTTCCGTTTTGGATGAAAGCCTCTCGGTAATTAACTCAGTAAGCACACTAGTATGAAATCGTCACAAGCCATGAAAAGTCCATTTCCATTCATCTTTTCCATTATTACCGAACTCATAAGCACCTATTTCATCTACAATGCAGTGCAGTTCATCAAGTGACCTTCCAGAAGGGTCTCTAAACCAATTCCAAGACGTAACCATTGATGTGTCATTTCTTGTTACTAGATCTCGAACAAGTGCATCTTCATCTGTTTCAAATTCTCTCCAATCTTTCGCATAAAGGTTGATTTCCGAGCCATGTATCTTTCAAAAATAGAGTGCCTTCTCCATTGTTAACCACTTTGACAAAAGAATTAGCGAACAAGATATCCAAATTTTCGAGTTCAAGTTTAATGGATATAAATCCATTCCAACCTAAGTTAGGATTATTATTTGAAGCGAACGAATTGATAGATAACCCCCATCCCGACCATGTATGCTCTCAATGATTTTGATCCAAAAGACTCTTTTTCATTATAAAAACGCCACCACCATTTTCCTAGTAGTGCAAGGTTTTTAGCTTTTAAAGACCCAAGGTTAAGCCCGCCCCGCTCATAAGAAGAAATAACCGAATTCCATCCCACCCATATGATTTTGAAATTGTCACCCGACCCGCCCTAAAAAAATTTCGTCTCAAACCTTCGAGCAAGTTGATGATGCATGAAGGAGCACGGAAGAGGTAGAAAGCATATAACGGTAGACTACTAAGTATCGATTTTATGAGAGTAACACGACCACCAAAAGACAAAGTCTTGGCTTTCCAATCCGACAACCTATTTTTGAATTTTTCCACAACGAATTCCCAATCTTTTTGTGTTTTCATTTTGCATCCAACAGGGATCCCGAGATATTTAAAAGGCAATGAACCATTATTGCATCCTAAAACAGAGGCCATTTTTACCAAAGCTTCATTCGTGAAACAACCCAACCAGTATTTAACCCGGCCTAGAAAATTTTTTCTTTATAATACATTAATATCATTAACATTTAGGTCCCAACAATAAGATGACCGAGAGTCACTATCCCAATAAAATGACCGCATCCACACGTGTCATTGTGAATCCGAACTACACGAGACTCACTTCCTCAATATAATGACCGCATCCACACGTGTCATTGTGAATCCGAACTACACGCGACTCACTTCCACAATAAGATGAGTGAACTACACGTGTCATTGTGAATCCGTAACCACACGTGATCCACTACCCAAATCTCAACTTAGGAATTGTACTCGCTAAACACCATCGGAGTTCATAACATCCATTAGTGTACATACGCCGCGTAATCACTAATCCCTTAGGTGATGTTTTAAACACCGCAACTAACTCACTCCCATGACAATGTGGTGTCTTGAACACCGCGACAATTCCACTTGTCAATCAAACCAATGAGTGGTGTCTTAAACACCGCGACAATTCCACTCGTTACGTAGAATGTGGTGTCTTGAACAACACGACTATCCCACATTCCACGCTACATAAATAAATACATTATTCCACTCACTTGGAAATCCTTGCGCACACATCATACGTACGTGTACACAATGCAATCACAATCGAGCAAGAACCACCTATATCGCACATAGGCACAACACAACAATTCTCGAGAAGGGAATCCGACACGCACATCCCTTAACCGAGGGATCTCACTTGATCGTCAAACACGTCCATTATCTCTAAATGAGATTCATCACATTACCACCTCGGTGATAATTTAAATCCAAAACCATAAGTACAATTTATTCCAAATCGTACTTTTATCACAATCGACCAAAGTAGGTCTCAATACTAACTCCGAATCCATACGAGCATCGTCCATTATCAATACACTAGAACACCTCCGTGCGAGAGTACAACTCCCCCACTTGGAACTCCGTTCTATAACCACATCATCGAGATAAAGGTATCTCATGATATACACTTCACAATACCTTGCCCTATCCATGAGCATACAAAGGATTTTAACCTATCCTTAAACACTTCAAACTAAGAGTTTACAACAGTTACACCAACTTTAATCTTGCAATCCTTCGATTGCTCTAGCTTGTCAAATTTCCACCTAGTCACTCATGTACCTAAGGGTTTCTCTCCGGTACCCTAAGTACAATGTAACCGTAACACCATCGGAGTCGATTACCACGCTAGTAGGTATGAAAGAGGCACCTAACATCGCGTCACGTAGACTCCATTATCAACACACATCGAGATCAAACACTCGACCTCAAGGTTTCACCCACCCGACGAACCACACGGTTCATCAACTTCAACACGAGAGCGAACACGCCCTAACAACCGAACACCAAAGCCCATACCCATGGCTTGGTAGAAACATTTCCCAACACTAAGGAACACTTGGTTGCACCAAGTCTTACGCCCTTCATCCGTAAATCCAAACGCCACCGTAGGGTAATTCCATTAGGAACGTCACCCATAGCAAAATATGCACAACGCAATGCATTCAACAAACCTGAACTCATCGGCACAAAATAAATAATCAAAGGACATATTTATTAAAACGAAACGTACCTTAACGTCTCCCTGCCGCACCCGTCCCCGCTAACTCGGTACATTTCGACTTACGATGTCCTTACTCTTGGCAATTGAAGCACACTCTGCCATCACCCTTTAACACCGAACATTCCCAAGACTTATGACCCCTCACGCCACAATTGTAACATCTACACGCACTAGAATCCGATATACTCGTCCGTGTACCACCCGTGCTCACACTTGCACCCTTACTTGGAGCACCATACGAAATAACCCTTCTCTTACTTGAAGGTTCACCAATCTTTGATCGCGAATACGACTCGAAACCCCTAGCCACGGCGAATAATTCCGCAAACGATTTGGCCTGACCTCTGCTAATTTTGTTCTTCAAGTCATCATTCAAAGTTTGATAGAAATCTTCCATCAACAAACGATCATTTCCCAAATACTCCGGAAAAAAATGAGCCTTTGCCATAAAGGTCGTCTTGAGAGTATTCAAATCCATAGAACCCTGTTGCAAATTTCGCAACTCATTGTGCAATTCAAATAAACAGGCTGAAGTCCGGAACTCCTCGAAAAATTCCTTCTTAAAATCGTCCCATGATAACGCCATAAACGGTTCACCACTAACAAGATCAATCTTACCATCTAACCAATCCTTCGCCCTACCTCGCAACAAGCTAGTAGCGAGTCTTGTCATCTTCTAGGGAGGGCATTCAATAGTGCGAAAACACCCTTCGACATCCGAGATCCATGTTGTGCTTACCAAAGGATCCGATTTCCCGTCATACATCGGGGATTTAGTCCTCATGAAGCTCTTATGACAACGCTCCATTCACCCCTACTTTGAATTTCGGAATACTTCCTATCCATTTCTTCTCGAAATGCACCCATTTGCTCCACAACGTTAGCCGCAACTCTATCGTTAAACTCAATGTCATTCGTCTCGATCTCGTTTCGCGTCGTCATTCTAAAGAATTCAAAACAATTAGTCCATGAAAGTATAAAACAACACGTACAACACCGCCCCATCTTGCTAAACACTCGTCGTACATCACTTGTTAGACACGATTTGCACCCGTAATAAGGTTTGCAAGTCCTTATTACGCACACACGTCATCTCAACTCGTTAGTACAACGACCGTCTCGCTCGATGATATAAACCAACACGAACCAAAAATTCTAGACGTTATAAACACACGCAAGAATTACATTACAACACAAGTCACAATCCTAGCTAGTTCACCTACACGCCAAGGCACTAACCAAGTTCCCGTCCGACCCGTTCACCTACAAGTCCCGCAACAAATAAGCACACACAAAAGTCTAAGTCTAGGCACCTTGTAACAACCCGAGTTTTTCCGTTAAAACTTCCGTTAAATACTTGACGATCGTTAGTTAAATCATACAATTTTCATACGCCAATTTTTTTTTCCAGAATAGTTAACAGTGGCTATGTGAAACTTTTTCGTATTTAAAGTAATTAAATGCGTACTTGATCCTTAGTGGATTACTTGAATTAATATGTTATATTAATTAGTGAACTTAATTCGGTTGACGAATTAAACTAGAAACGATACGATTAAAGTTAATCGCCTAGAAAACTTTTCAGTTAACGGAACTCAGAAAAACGATAGAATAATTATTCTTAATAATTATTGAACTTATGAAAGAAATTTAATTTATTATTTACTTAATGAATTAAACACGGTGATTTTGTTTCAACGACTAGTTAACGTTCCGGAGATTCGGTACGGTTAATGGCACTCGAAACGAACCACGCGCGAATGAGCTTTTACACAAAACGAGCCCGAGACCCGAGCCCGAGGCCACATGGCCATGACCTCATACCTCATCATCCTTGGTCCCATGAATAGCCAATGCATGTTGACTATTAGTTTAGGCCCATGTTTGTTGACTTTTGGTTGTTTAGGACACTAACTATATTCTCTTAATTTCTAAGTAACAAGAGAACATGTCCCATTCTTTTTCATATCATTCATGCTCCATGATTGCAGCCCCATACACACCAAATAATCCCATACCTTCATCCTTACAATTCTCCATCAAGTTTTGATCTCTTGTTTTTGCTTCTTTGATCAATATTGTTGCTTGCATCGTTCTCTACGCGTTTGTATAAACGATTTTGTGATCAAAGGTATAAACACATAAAATCTAATCTCTAAAATTAGATTTTTATTAAGGTTTCATGGATTAGGTTGTCTATTGCTCAAGTCTTGATGTTTGATGAATACTAGATGCGATAAATTGCTCGTCTTGATTGTTTTATGCGAAAACCGAATTTGTATTTGATGTGTACAGTAATTTTAATTTTTCAATTGTATGATATTATATTATAATTAGATTCCTTGCGAAAAACTATTGATTTTAGGCTTTGGATTCGCTTGATTTCATTTCCGGATGATCAAGTTATGGCCAATTGAAATTAACGTTGTGTTTTTGTGATTGATCAGAAATCTGGATTTGATAGACCACGAATTGGATTGTGAAATTTATACCATTGGATAGGTAATTTAAAAACACTCAGTTTACACTAGGATATCATGTCGTTTGCTTATGTAAAACCCAAGATATGCTTGAATTAGTGTAAAAGTAGTTTTATACAGCACTTGGATGAAAACGACCTTTTATGATAAAATGTGTTAGCTTCTGTGATTAAAGCTTTGCATATTCGAAATCTAAACAAAAATTACTTCATCTTTCATGTAGATATCATAGGCTAATTGTATCTATATCTTCGGCTAATCGCGTGCGAATGTGACTAGCGAAACTAGAATCGAATCTGTAAATTGCTCTCTGTTTTATACTCTGTGGATTGTGTTTATTGAATAAGCATGTAAGCTTCTGGAATATGAATTTTAACATGATATGTGACTTATTGTTAGTTTATGTCAATCTCTGAAACCTTATGCATTGGGCAAAATAGGGCCATACTTTATGTAAATTCTGATTTGAGCTGAAAAACTGAATGTTCAATTTGCATGAATAAACTGTACAAATTGGCTAAACCAAAATTGCTCGATTTTTGATATGTGTTAGTTCAACTTGTTTTCGAACTATGGCCACTGGTCTTGTATCAATTGCATGTTCCTAACTCTGGTTATAGCTAAAACTAAATCAGTGCGCGGTCAGAAACTGACTTGGTGAACCCCAAATGTACCCCTTCTGATTCCTGACTTTTAATTATCGTATGAGACCCTGGCCGGACTTTTTGGAATCAATTTTGAGTATACTTATGATCTGGAGTTTTCCATGTTTACTTGAATTTTGTACTATGAGATATTATGCTAAGTTTGCTACATGTACATGAACTTTGTGCACAACGATAAACCGAAATTGTGAAATTGACCAATTATGATCTAAAACGTGTTGTTTGACTTAGGTTTGATATGTTGACCAACATTTGACATGAACCTACTTATTTTGACTTTAGTTGACTACTTTGACCAAGTTTGACTTTCGGTCTAACTTCGGTTGACTTTGTTTGACTTGCATGAATTAGTTGACTGTATGTTGACTTCTACTTTGAAACGCGTCGATTCGAGCAATAAGACAACTTATACTATGAAACCACACTTGTTTAAGACATATTTATTGACCAACCTAAATACATATACTTAGGTTGCATTACTCGGCTATAAACCGTACAAGTAAATTGTCCACTTTTCAATCCGAGCTTTATTCAAAGGTGAGTCTACAGTCCCGCTTTTTACATGTTTTCAGGGATGAGAATACACGCTGTTATACTTATATTATCAAATGCTTTTTGTATTGACACGAGTACTATATCTGCATATTGTGTTTGTACACAAAGCCTCTAGCTTGAATACTTTAAATACCATCGGTGTAGGCACAATTTAGATGGACGGATCCGTTAGGTTGACAACCTCACCCGCTATAAAAACTGTGGTGCATTTACTTTGAACATAATACATTCGTACAAGTGTATAACATTTTTATGAGGTAAAGGCAGGTATAGTGGATTCTATACTTGGGTCATTGCTAGTATTCAGGTGCTCATAGATTATGCAAACGTTTTGCAACTTGGAGTTGTACTTGTAAAATCTCGTGGTCAAGGAAACTAAACTATATTTCTGATAACTGTTTTTCAGATACTATACTACTTTATTTAAAACTGTGGTTTACGAACAAATGAGATAAAACTTGACATGGTATTGTCTACGAATATTTGAAACTTGACATGGTATTGTCTACAAATGATTAAAACTTGACATGGTAGTGTCAACAAACTTTTGAAATGGGACACGGAGTTGTCTAACTTTTAACATTGAACCTTGGTGGTCTTCCACTAATAACCGTTTTCGAAATGTATTTCTTAAACATACTGTATTGTTTACCTAAAACCTGTAGATTCACTCAACATTGTTGTTGATCCTGTTTTTGCTTGTTTTATTCTCAGGTATTAATTGCTTCCGCTGTAGAATATTGCTGTTACGTAGAAGTCAAACTAAGCACAGGGACCAGAGTTAACATTCTGTTAAAGGGATTTTTGACGGGGTGTTAAAGATGGTATCAGAGCATTGGCTATAGAGAACTAGGATACATTAGTGTGTCTAACCGTAGGGCGCATTAGTGAAGTCTAGTCTATAGTCGTGTGTCTTGGATGACTTTTATACACCATACATGCACTATTTGCTTCACAATATGACATGTAGGGCTACACATTACATCACGTACATATACACCCTATACCCATATGATATGGACTTGAACTAAATGTTATACTACGAATCACATACGTACACGCGACGCGAGATTTAACTAAATTAAGTTGATTACGCCATCTTGAACTTATGGAGTTATGTCAAATGGAAATGTGAGATAGCGTAATGTAATGACCGGGATTACATTACGGTAACTCATATAGAAGTTCCGACATCGCAAAATAAGGAATTGGGAACGAGTCAAGTAGGTTACTTGGATAAATACCGTTTAGAACATAAACCGTTTAATTTCAAATATGAGTAGAAATTTACACCGTACGATTTAATTGTTATTATAACCTATAAGGAGCGTGTAATCACGTCACAATTCGTCACTACCCAACACTGTCCGTCACCCCTGATTTCTACTTGGCACTACGAAGATACTGCCTGGACATACTCATCATCTTATACCACTACCCCTTGCTATTTATCGTTGGTTACTACTACTCAACGCTGCCTCTCACCACTAGTCGCGACCGATCACTACTTCTCACTGCTTATCATTTTTGATCCACCGACATCTTACTGCAATTATTGTACCAATTACATATAGGCTAATCCTGTCGCTATCATACTTATTATATTAGATTTTGTCTGATATATTTCCTAAATTTCCTCCGTAAATTATGGAAATCTTTTTGCTATATACACATATTCAAGGAGACAAACATAGCATCCAACACTCAATTCATATCAAACCCTATTCCAAACACATAATATGGATTTCTCATCTGATTCCTCGAGCTCCATGGACAGCGTAACCGGAACGAACGAACCTATTAGCCATCATCTTTTCTGGATGAATTGGGGGTGGGTTCATAGCCGACTTAATCAATGGAGGCGAGAAGAAGGCGATCCCTTCCACCAACCGAATTCACTTCTTGGTGAAGAACCTGAAGCACTTACCGGCGAACCAATCCGGAACACCATTTTCAACCTCATTTCGAGGATATCCCGCCACGAATATCTAATATCCAGAATTCTAGATCTTATTCATCCACTTGTCCGAACCGCCAATCATCCCGGAATAGTAGAAGAAGTCAACGAGCTTCGCGCTCGAGTAGTGGCTCTGGAGAATATGGTGCGAAATCTAAGAGCATCAGCAACACCAGCAGCATGGCCAGCACCACCAGTACCATCAACATCACCACCTATAGCATCAGCTTCACCAACAACAACATCCGCATCCCACACCTCAACATCACACTCGGTACTTCGGATATCAACATCATACACCCCATAGATACCAAGGAATATTAGTAATTGTGAGTTAAGATGTGTTGACTCATTCTTCCTGGAAAAAAAATTATATATGTATACTTTATATATATATGGTTTGGAACAATAATAAATCTTTTCATACTAAACTATTACGTGTGAATCTTAACTAGTATGTACTACTTGGTTAAATCATATCACTAATATGCTATGATGTACATCCTTCGTTAATGACTTAATAATCATTAATCACTGCTTCAACACAATAAACTCCATTTCATAATAAACTAAGTGTATTATTCAAATACATGTTTGATTTTTCACTTCTATTTTCGATGTACTCGAAACTTTCTAAAAAACATTATTCGTGCCTTGTAAATTTCACAAGAACTTCACGAGCATCAATATCATATACCGAGGTATATCAATAAACAATGAACGATGAAGTATTGATTCATAACTTTATTAGCGAAATATTTCGCGACAATTATGAAATCTCTAAGGTTTTGGAGATTATCTTCAACCGTAAATCAAATGAGTTTAATATTATATTAACTCATTAAATCCATGATTACATCTGAAGAATATATACGAATATATATCTTCATAAAGATTGTAATTAAAAACTCTTCTGTACAAACTGTAAATTGTAAAAATATTTAACGGGTAGGTAAAACCCGAGAAATGTTTATATCTCACATTAATATGTTACATTATACATTCTTCAAATTCTGATTCAATAATCAGTAACTATACTAATTACACTCACAAGATATGTGTATCCGTTCACTAAAGAACAACTACTATATATTCTGATTTTGACGTATCAGAATCTAAGTAAAGCTTTAGCAAGTGTTATCTTCCTAAAGATCACTACATTCATGAATTATATTCATTTGTATTCTATGAAGAATTATCACATCAAACCATCGAAATTATCATTCATTACTTTTGAAATCAACAACGCCTATTCATCAACCATTAGATCCGTTAACGATTACAATCAACGTTTAATCATCTAAAAATAAAATCTCTTGAAACCATCTCGGATTGATAACCAACGATTCAGATTCATTAACCTTGAGAATGCTGACGAAGCAGCAAAAGCTATAGATGGTCTTAATGGCCAAAAGTTTGATGATAAAGAATAACGTATTGAAAAAGGCTCAGATTTGGAACTGAAAAACGGATTGAGCTAACCATGAAGGAGACCAAGGACAAATACAAGGACCAAACCCCAAAGAATCCAGGTAATTCTGGATCCGATGACATATTTAGAGAATATCTTGCTCCGAAGTCATGCTGAATTTCTAATTGAAGATGATGATTCACAGACCTTACAATCATCATGAACCATGTTACATAACTCTTTCATTCTATTTAACTTCTAAACATATCAAGGAAATATATTTCTTGATGATTCGGTCTTTTTCGAATATTCTGGTAATTTGACAAATCAAATTGTGCTATTACCTTTCCTTTCTACTTTGTATATTATGATCATTCGAAACTCCATACCTACAAATTCTGGACCATTACTTGCTTGATTTAAAGTCGAGAAGAGAAAACAAGGTGAAAACGGATACTATGACGATGAACAGCGAATGTTTCTGCATTATCACCAGCCATTGATCCGTATTATTTGACCATGTATAGAAGAACAAGTTGAAGATCTTCTTTAATAAAAAGCATGAGTCTTCGAAAAATAGGTCAGAATATAAAAGACAACAAACATGGAAGATCATAAACCATTTATATCAATAAGTATTGAAAAACAGAGGAGTGGTAGAATTAAAAATGCTGTCACCCCTAGAGCATTATAGAAGAACAGAGATTCTTCTGGTGGTAGACTAAAAAGAAGAATGACTGTATACACAGTCAAAATAGTAACGAAAATCAAGAGCGGATGAAGCATCTTCACAAAATTTTCGAAAATAGAATTTTGAAAGTAAGAAGATTGAGGTTGAGAAAATAAAGACGCAGAGATGATTAATTTATATCAAAACTTTTTATCATAGCAACGCGTCAGCCGATTAAGATAATCGTATTAAATCAAAAAGAAAAGGATTCTAATTTCCTTAATTACCGGATCCAAATCTCATAGATTTCAAACGATTATATTCAAATCCCTTAAATTTAGGAGATTCAATAGTGATCACATCGAAAAGTCAAGGCGGACAACTATTACTTCAATACATCCGTTAGTGACATATTCAGTCGTATTTTTACATGTAACCGAATCATTTCATTCATATTCTTGATGATAAGAAATTCTATACACTTAACTCGTATTCATTACGAAACCGAACGTACCTTAGAAGTCCATCCGTATAGAGATCTCGAAAGATTATTTAATCTTATCATATTATTTGACGAAACACTCGTATATGACCAAATTCTTTTATTAAAAGAATGTATGAAGGCTTACGTCTGGAAAGACAAACTATTCAAGCCAAGTATAAACTTTATTTGCAAACTTAGTTATAGAATTCAAGCTCACGTTAAAACGTGGATTTCTAATGATACGAAAATATTTTATTTTCATCAATAACTGCCATCATCCAAATTTCGGGACGAAATTTTCAATAACAGGTGGGTAATGTAACAACCCGAGTTTTTCTGTTAAAACTTCCGTTAAATACTTGACGATCGTTAGTTAAATAATACAATTTTCATACGCCAATTTTTTTTCCAGAATAGTTAACAGTGGCTATGTGAAACTTTTTCGTATTTAAAGTAATTAAATGCGTACTTGATCCTTAGTGGATTACTTGAATTAATATGTTATATTAATTAGTGAACTTAATTCGGTTGACGAATTAAACTAGAAACGATACGATTAAAGTTAATCGCCTAGAAAACTTTTCAGTTAACGGAACTCAGAAAAACGATAGAATAATTATTCTTAATAATTATTGAACTTATGAAAGAAATTTAATTTATTATTTACTTAATGAATTAAACACGGTGATTTTGTTTCAATAGTTAACTTTCCGGAGATTCGGTACGGTTAATGGCACTCGAAACGAACCACGCGCGAACAAGCTTTTACACAAAACGAGCCCGAGACCCGAGCCCGAGGCCACATGGCCATGACCTCATACCTCATCATCCTTGGTCCCATGAGTAGCCAATGCATGTTGACTATTAGTTTAGGCCCATGTTTGTTGACTTTTGGTTGTTTAGGACACTAACTATATTCTCTTAATTTCTAAGTAACAAGAGAACATGTCCCATTCTTTTTCATATCATTCTTGCTCCATGATTGCAGCCCCATACACACCAAATAATCCCATACCTTCATCCCTACAATTCTCCATCAAGTTTTGATCTCTTGTTTTTGCTTCTTTGATCAATATTGTTACTTGCATCGTTCTCTACGCGTTTGTATAAACGATTTTGTGATCAAAGGTATAAACACATAAACTCTAATCTCTAAAATCAGATTTTTATTAAGGTTTCCTGGATTAGGTTGTCTATTGCTCAAGTCTTGATGTTTGATGAATACTAGATGCGATAAATTGCGCGTCTTGATTGTTTTATGCGAAAACCGAATTTGTATTTGATGTGTACAGTAATTTTAATTTTTCAATTGTATGATATTATATTATAATTAGATTCCTTGCGAAAAACTATTGATTTTAGGCTTTGGATTCGCTTCATTTCATTTCCGGATGATCAAGTTATGGCCAATTGAAATTAACGTTGTGTTTTTGTGATTGATCAGAAATCTGGGTTTGAAAGACCACGAATTGGATTGTGAAATTTATACCATTGGATAGGTAATTTAAAAACACTCAGTTTACACTAGGATATCATGTCGTTTGCTTTTGTAAAACCCGAGATATGCTTGAATTAGTGTAAAAGTAGTTTTATACAGCACTTGGATGAAAACGACCTTGTATGATAAAATGTGTTAGCTTCTGTGATTAAAGCTTTGCATATTTGAAATCTACACAAAAATTACTTCATCTTTCATGTAGATATCATAGGCTAATTGTATCTATATCTTCGGCTAATCGCGTGCGAATGTGACTAGCGAAACTAGAATTGAATCTGTAAATTGCTCTCTGTTTTATACTCTGTGGATTGTGTTTATTGAATAAGCATGTAAGCTTCTGGAATATGAATTTTAACATGATATGTGACTTATTGTTAGTTTATGTCAATCTCTGAAACCTTATTCATTGGGCACAATAGGGCCATACTTTATGTAAATTCTGATTTGAGCTGAAAAACTGAATGTTCAATTTGCATGAATAAACTGTACAAATTGGCTAAACCAAAATTGCTCGATTTTTGATATGTGTTAGTTTAACTTGTTTTAGAACTATGGCCACTGGTCTTGTATCAATTGCATGTTCCTAACTCCGGTTATAGCTAAAACCAAATCAGTGCGCGGTCAGAAACTGACTTGGTGAACCCCAAATGTACCCCTTCTGATTCCTGACTTTTAATTATCGTATGAGACCCTGGCCGGACTTTTTGGAATCTATTTTGAGTATACTTATGATCTAGAGTTTTCCATGTTTACTTAAATTTTGTACTATGAGATAATATGATAAGTTTGCTACATGTACATGAACTTTGTGCACAACGATAAACTGAAATTGTGAAATTGACCAATTATGATCTAAAACGTGTTGTTTGACTTAGGTTTGATATGTTGACCAACATTTGACATGAACCTACTTATTTTGACTTTATTTGACTACTTTGACCAAGTTTGACTTTCGGTTTAACTTCGGTTGACTTTGTTTGACTTGCATGAATTAGTTGACTGTATGTTGACTTCTACTTTGAAACGCGTCGATTCGAGCAATAAGACAACTTATACTATGAAACCACACTTGTTTAAGACATATTTATTGACCAACCTAAATACATATACTTAGGTTGCATTACTCGGCTATAAACCGTACAAGTAAATTGTCCACTTTTCAATCCGAGCTTTATTCAAAGGTGAGTCTACAGTCCCGCTTTTTACATGTTTTCAGGGATGAGAATACACGCTGTTATACTTATATTATCAAATGCTTTTTGTATTGACACGAGTACTATATCTGCATATTGAGTTTGTACACAAAGCCTCTAGCTTGAATACTTTAAATACCATCGGTGTAGGCACAATTTAGATGGACGGATCCGTTAGGTTGACAACCTCACCCGCTATAAAAACTGTGGTGCATTTACTTTGAACATAATACATTCGTACAAGTGTATAACATTTTTATAAGGTAAAGGCAGGTATAGTGGATTCTATACTTGGGTCATTGCTAGTATTCAGGTGCTCATAGATTATGCAAACGTTTCGCAACTTGGAGTTGTACTTGTAAAATCTCGTGGTCAAGGAAACTAAACTATATTTCTGATAACTGTTTTTCAGATACTATACTACTTTATTTAAAACTGTGGTTTACGAACAAATGAGATAAAACTTGACATGGTATTGTCTACGAATATTTGAAACTTGACATGGTATTGTTTACAAATGATTGAAACTTGACATGGTAGTGTCAACAAACTTTTGAAATGGGACACGGAGTTGTCTAACTTTTAACATTGAAGGTTGGTGGTCTTCCATTAATAACCGTTTTCGAAATGTATTTCTTAAACATAATGTATTGTTTACCTAAAACCTGTAGATTCACTCAACATTGTTGTTGATCCTGTTTTTGCGTGTTTTATTCTCAGGTATTAATTGCTTTCGCTGTAGAATATTGCTGTTACGTAGAAGTCAAACCAAGCACTGGGACCAGAGGTAACATTCTGTTAAAGGGATTTTTGACGGGGTGTTAAACACCTATCTCAAGCCGCCTAAATCCCTTAGACCATGCTCTGATACCACTTGAAACAACCCAACCCGTATTTAAACCGGCCCATAAAATTTTTACTTTATAATACATTAATATCATTAACATTTAGGTCCCAATTATGTTTTCAAAAACATCTTTAATACAACAGTAAGTTTAATAAACTTTAAAACATTTAATACATGAGTTAAATAACCAACAAAACCGAGCATGGTGATTGGGGATACGCTACCCAATCCTAATAACTCTAAAAGCACATCATCTAAAGCAAACTACGCGAGTCCACTAGTCCCCATGCTTACCCGAGCCACTGCCTCCAAGCTAATCTATAAAAATGTAAACAACGAGAGGGTAAGCTAACGCTTAGTGAGTGAGAATATACTACATACATATATATACATAAAATGGACACGCCACACAATAATAAACAAATAACGCATACCGGAGCATCCAAGCATAAAGGCAAGCTAAGCTAAGCATACCGTACGATCACTAAGCAACAAGCTAAAAAAATAACAACAAATATAAGTTCACCAACGACGATGTGAACAACGCCAGTAAGTTACACCCGGGGGGTTAGCTACATCACAACAATACGACAATATATAAAACAATATATAACGTCCAAGGTTAACCCCTTAACCCAATACCAAAACCGACTACCAATTACGAAAACGAAGATTGGCCGAGCTACACGAGCCTTAATAAATCTGCATCCACATGAGACTACTATCTTCAATAACACAACAACATCGAGGTTGGCCGAACTACAAGAGCCTTAGTAATCCGCAACCACACGAGATCACTACCTTAATAAGATGACCGAACTACACACGTCATTGTAAATTCCACATCCACACGTGACTCACTTCTCGATATCAAAACCCTTCGCCATTGGGGTTAAATAATCCATATCACAAGCACATGTGATAACGAACACGCAAAGTGTGCACCTCGCCAAAGGTGGTCAACTAAAATGCACAACCGTGCCAATTGGACCCATACACAAGTCTATCAAATCCACCTATATGTGAAGTAAGCTCTATAGCCAAGAATCACTTCACCCGACCCGCACCCATCCTACACATACATATGCACATATGATATTATCACTCACCTTGTCGTCTTGATGAACGCTACCGAATAATCCGCAACTCGTCGATGAAAAGTACTTATTCCATTTACCACATAACGAGTAACACAATTAGGGTGGATATACAAATCAACCCAAATTTACAACTAGTGCAATCTCGACCCAAAAGCAGCTCCAAGCACAAACCGCGCCAAAACTAACCAATAATCACTAACACTAGTGACAATGGTCCTAATAAGCCAATTAAACCCAAACTCAAGTGTTAAACACTTATCATTCTCAAAACCACCCATAAACCCTAATTTTGACCCATAAGAAGTCAACATCACACCATTAACAAATTTTGACACCAAAACATATTTAACTCGGGTTTACACTTCAACTTAATCCATTTTAAGTTTATAAACTTTATTAAATCGACAATTGGGTCATAATCATCACCAACCCTAATTTTGACTCTAGTCAAAATTAGTCAACCACAGGAACCCTAAAGGCTTCCAACACCTCAATAATCACTAAATGCTAGTGATTACACCCATTTGAAAGTCTTACAAGCAAAAACTTGCACACCAAACTCAAACCCGCCAATATCAACAATAAACTCGAATCTTGGTGTTAACCTTCAATTAACAACTAATGGGGTTCCATTTATGAACTCACAATCAAAAGCCCCAAATTTAGATGATGAACACGAAAATAAAATTCGGAGTTAGAGCTTACCGCTAGTACCAAATTGTAGCTAAGAACGAGGAGAACAAACTTGTCTTCTACGCCAAAGATCGAATCACGTTCCTTTCTTTCCAAATCTCACTTTGAATCAAATGGGGTTTTGAAGTTTGAGAGGAAAATATGAAAGAAAAGGGAAAAGAAATGAAGAAATGAAATGAATGGATGAGATTAAGATCTAAATTCTAGCTCACACGTGAAATGACCAAAGTGCTCTTGAATATCTTTTAAAATCACAAAACTGGTACCAGCCCGCCAGTAACGCCGCGTTGCAGCCCCAATTCCTCACGCCGCGACATTTAATGTGATCTGGTGGTTGCCTTAACATGCCTCCTGATCCTGAATTACTCGTATTGTCGCGCCGTGACCCATTCCTCTGCGCCGCGACCTTTAACTTGGTCTGATCACTTTTCTCGAGTACAAGAACTCCAACATACGAACACGTCTCAACCCTTCATTCTCTAGTTGTACCTACACAATACACTTATATATCATGTACGGGGAAAAACGGGGTGTTACATGTGACGACCCGGAAATTTTCGACCAAATTTAAACTTAATCTTATTATGATTCCGACACGATAAGCAAAGTCTATTAAACTAAATCTCAAAATGTTTGAACTATTTTATGAAATCATCTAACCTGTGACTATTTCTGATGATTCATGAACCTTTAATTATAAATAGATATGTGTGTATGTATATATAAATAATAATTTGAAATATAATTTAAAGTATTATATATTGTTGTTATTAAAAATTAATAAAATAAAAATAGGATATTATAATAATTATTATTTAAAATATATCTCTATATATATAAATAAAGTATATTAAAAATAAATATTAAATAATTGTAATACTCGTTTGATGTTTCGATTGATATTAAGCAAGTTAAATTCAAACTTATGTAATTTTAAAATCAACAGTGTTACGAAAATGAGTTCTATAAATTTTAGGCTTATTAAAAATGTATTTAGGAACTATTTGTTAAGTTTTAACACTTTTTATATTTCACCCATAAATGAGAGGGACAGTTTATGTAATTTTTATTTAATAAGTTAATGATCGAATTTTATACCATAATGACCAAAATAAATAAATATAGTTAATTTAGAAATATGGAATTTTTCTGAATACTTTTATTCGCCACTAAGTGAACAACGGGGCACGATATAATAGTCCGTTAAAACTGTCGGTAGAGTGATTCTAAATATCACCCGCTGCTAACTGTTGGTTTGTGGACATTGTGAATCATATGATTGATTTTGGTTACTGTACATATTAAAATATCTATTACTATTTTTGATTGATCACATGTTCACTTTCTCTTATGATCTTAATATATATTCTCTCAAATTACATACTCATATGCATACACATTCATCTTCATCTTCTACGAGAACCGGAGCAACCGTCGTAACCTTCTTCACAACATCATTCGCCACCACCTTCGACCTACATGTTCTTGTTCTTATTCGAAGTTTGATAACTACGACTGTCTTTCTATTGCAGCTCAATCTAAAACCAAAACACATCGAGTTAATTGCTGCTATGGTACAAATCTATTCCTGTTCTTTTTTTTTGTTTGAGCAACAAACATCGATCACCACCTACAATATTCATCATCACCACCGAAACTAATCGTAATGTTTAGCTGCCAATATAGTTTCTTATTCCAATCGTTAAACCACAAAACACCACCAATCACCATCACTCACTACAGCTAATGTTGCAGCTCGCATGTGTTTCTGTTAAAGCCAACACCCATCGATCAATCATCACCAAATCTTTGTGCTAATCCACCATCAACCGCCACACCCACCATCGAAACCAGCCTTCGTTATTTTTTTTGTTTGTTTCACGAACACCCAATTACTTCCAGCTATTAACTTTAAACGAGCAGTCTCATGTTTTAGCTGCAAACATGACCTCCATCACTACCCTAAAACCACCTTCACCACTTCATCGCCACTATAACCCGTCAATGCCACCTTGTTGTTCTGTTTCCTGTTCAAACCTCAAACAACCACCATTCTTTATCTTTTTCTTTTTCTTTTTCTTTCTTTCTACACTATTTTCTGTAAGTCACCATCATCGTATATCAAGAAGACACTACTGCTGCAATTTGCAGCTGCCATTTGTTGTTTTGAATTCAAACAGTTCACCAAACAAACACCATCATCAACATCGTGTTACTTTACTACTTCGGTTTAAACCCCCATTATTTTCACTGGAAAACGAAGATGATAATGACTGACTAAAAGTTGATTATGATGATTTGAGTATGAGAATTAAGATGATGATTAAAGAAGGTGATACAGTGGGGGATATAGATATATATACAAAGAATGATGATGTTGATGAATAAAGAAGGATGAAAGTGATGGATCACTATCTCCTAAATCCCACTTGCAAATAAACTAATTTTTCCATTAATGCAGACGTTTTATTTTAAACTTTGGGTCGTGAATTTAATTTAAACTTTGGGACGTGAACTTGTGTTCTATTGGGCCGCAGGTCACTATATTTTTATGGGGGCCAAAACCTTTTCTTTGCTCAAGTAGACTAATGAGTTGTGTTGTGGGCCAAAGTCCAATTATATTTCTGTTGGACGAATATGAATGATGATGATTGGAAGTTGGTGATGTTAATAAAAAATGATGATGATTAGGACATGATGATTACCGTATGATGATGATAATGTTTAGATGATTTAGTTGTTATGATAATATAGTATTATGATCAATGGTTTAGATGATGATGATGCAATAAGAAGATTATGTTAAGTTGTTAGTAATGAATATGATGATGGTTTGATACGATGATGGCACGATGGGATGTGTACGATGATGCTTATGTTGTTATACGAATGAATGGTGATGATGTCGAATGAAATGAATTATGATATGTATGATGATGATGATGATGACCTTCAGTGATGAATAACAAGAAATATAGAAACAGAAAAACGGGTTTAATAAATCTAAATCCTAGTTATAATTAGAAAGAGATAGATCAAAGGAGTGGTTAAGGATGTTATCGGGTTAGCGGGACGTCGCGGGTTCAAACCCGGACTTGGGCATTTTTTTAAGGGCTACTTCTTTGAGGTAGTTTACTTATTACTCATTATTATTATTATTATTATTATTATTATTATTATTATTATTATTATTATTATTATTATTATTATTATTATTATTATTATTATTATCATTACAAATATTAAAAATATAATTATTAGTATCATTCATACAATAAATATTATTATCATTATTGTTAGTATTAGTAATATCATTATTATTATTATTATTATTATTATTATTATTATTATTATTATTATTATTATTATTATTATTATTATTATTATTATTACTATTAATATTATTATCATTAGTATTAAAAAGATTAACAAAATTTTGTTATTATTATTAACATTAGTATTTAGTATTAGTATTAATATTATTATCAATATTATTATAATTGTTATCAACATTATTATTAATAACATTATTAGTATTATTATTATTATTAAAAATTATCATTATCATTTTTGTTATTAGTATTATCATTATTAATAAAGTTATTATTATTATTATTATTATTATTATTATTATTATTATTATTATTATTATTATTATTATTATTATTATTATTATTATTATTATTATTATTATTATTAGTAAATCAATATTTTCAAAAACTATCATACTAACAAATAAATATTTTGTACACTAAATATATTTATTACATAAGTATACTAATATTACATAAAATTATGTTTTAACTAATACAATATTATAACGTTAATTGAATCATATATCAAATAAGTATTATAACATATTATAAGTATTAATAAAATATATATGAGAATATTAATATATATATAAATGATATAGGTTCGTGAATCTGAGGCCAACTCTGCATTGTTCAGTTCCTTCGTATGCATATTTTTACTACAAAATATCGTACCGTGAGTTCATTTAATTCCCTTTTAATCTTTACATTTTGGGACTGAGAATACATGTGCTGTTTTTACTACTGCTTTATTAAATGCTTTTGAAATATATTTTGAACTGCGAATACACGAAATGCTTTTTTAAATGTTTGACGAGATAGACACAAGCAAAACATTCCTCGAATGAATTATTATGCAGACAGAAGTTCTGCGGATTACCATTGAATTATGTGGACATGATAATTGCCACCGTTGAATTATGTGGACATGATAATTGCCACCATTGAATTCTGTGGACATGATAATTGCCACCATTGAATTATGTGGACATGATAATTGCCACCATTAAATTATGTGGACATGATAATTGCCACCAATTGATGTGAATGTTATGTATCGAGAGAATGATTTTTATACACATGTTATGTGTATTAGTTTTTGTGCACGAGATATGTGTACGGTTACTAAGATTTATGAAAAATGGATTGCGTACACGAGAAAGGTGTACTGTATTTAAAAGATATTGCATGTACATTACAGGTGGGTGTAGGATTCGGGCCCATTTGTATCATGTAGCATTAAATCTTGTGATCTATCAAAATAATGAATTTTATTGTTTTAAGATAAACCTATGAACTCACCAACCTTTTGGTTGACACTTGAAAGCATGTTTATTCTCAGGTATGAAAGAAACCTTCCGCTGTGCATTTGCTCATATTAGAGATATTACTTGGAGTCATTCATGACATATTTCAAAAGACGTTGCATTCGAGCCGTCGAGTTCATCAAGATTATTATTAAGTCAATTATAGTTGGATATATTATGAAATGGTATGCATGCCGTCAACTTTCAATGTAATGAAAGTTTGTCTTTTAAAAATGAATGCAATGTTTGTAAAATGTATCATATAGAGGTCAAGTACCTCGCGATGTAACCAAATGTAATGTATTCGTCTAGATGGATTAGGACGGGTCGTTAAAGTTAGTATCAGAGCGGTGGTCTTAGCGAACCAGGTCTTGCATTAGTGTGTCTAACTGATAGTTGTTTAGATGCATTAGTGGGTCTGGACTTCGACCGTGTCTGCATGTCAAAAGTTTTGCTTATCATTTCGTGTCGAAAATTATCTGCTTATCATCCTTAGGAAATTACCTGCTTATCATTCTTAGTCTAGACTCCTTTTACTGCATTGACTGCATGAATAGTGTATAGACAAAATTCATATCTTAGCGTATCTGATAATTCATATCTTAGCGCATCTGTTACTGTAGACTTGTCTGGTATATGCCGTAAATTCCTCCGTAGTCTACGAAATCTTTAGTACTATATATATATATATATATATATATATATAGATATTCTATGTAGTTAGAATATCATCCAATATTCAAAAATCATTTCATATCAAAAAATCCTTTACTCTATCGTACGAGATGGAACTCGCAACTAGTTCAAATCCCTCGGATTTCGACAGCTATTCCGATATGAATTTCCACTCAAACTCCGAAAGCAGTAAGACCGGAATGGATCAACCATTTAGCCATCATCAATTATGGATGAATTGGGGATGGGTTCGTAGTCGACTTAATCAATGGAGACAAGAAGAAGGTGATCCTTTCCATCAAGCGAAATCACCTCTTGGCGAAGAACCTGAAGCACTTACCGGCGAACCCATTCGTAATACCATTTTCTCTCTCATTTCCGGAGTATCTCGCCACGTGTAACACCCCGTCAAAAATCCCTTTAACGGAATGTTAACTCTAGTCCCAGTGCTTGGCTTGACTTCTACGTAACAGCAATATTCTACAGCGGAAGCAATTAATACCTGAGAATAAAACATGCAAAACGGATCAACAACAATGTTGAGTGAATCTACAGGTTTTAAGTAAACAATACAGTATGTTTAAGAAATAAAATTTCGAAGATGTTTATTAGTGGAAGACCACCAAGGTTTAACGTTAAAAGTTTGTAGACAACACCGTGTCCCATTTCAAAAGTTTGTTGACATGATCATGTCAAGTTTCAATAATTTGTAGACAATGCCATGTCAAGTTTCAAATATTCGTAGACAATACCATGTCAAGTTTTATCTCATTTGTTTGTAAACCACAGTTTTAAATAACGTTGTATAGTATCTGAAAACAGTTATCAGAAAATAGTTTAAGTTCCTTGACCACGAGATTTTACAAGTACAACTCCAAGTTGCGAAACGTTTGCATAATCTATGAGCACCTGAATACTAGCAATGACCCGAGTATAGAATCCACTATACCCGCCTTTACCTCATAAAAATGTTATACACTTGTACGAATGTATTATGTTCAAAGTAAATGCACCACAGTTAATATTGTAGGGTGAGGTTGTCAACCTAACGGATCCGTCCATCTAAATTGTGCCTACACCGATGGTATTTAAAGTATTCAAGCTAGAGGCTTTGTGTACAAACTCAATATGCAGATATAGTACTCGTGTCAATACAAAAAGCATTTGATAATGTAAGTAAAACAGTGTGTATTCTCATCCCTGAAAACATGTAAAAAGCGGGACTGTAGACTCACCTTTGAATAAAGCTCGGATTGAAAAGTGGACAATTTACTTGTACGGTTTATAGCCGAGTAATGCAACCTAAGAATATGTATTTAGGTTGGTCAATAAAAATGTCTTAAACAAGTGTGGTTTCATAGTATAAGTTGTTTTATTGCTCTAATCGACGCGTTTCAAAGTAGAAGTCAACATACAGTCAACTAATTCATGCAAGTCAAACAAAGTCAACCCAAGTCAAACCGAAAGTCAAACTTGGTCAAAGTAGTCAACCAAAGTCAACATCAGTAGGTTCATGTCAAATGTTGGTCAACATGTCAAACCTAAGTCAAACAACACATTTTAGATCATAATTGGTCAATTTCACAATTTCAGTTTATCGTTGTGCACAAAGTTCATGTACATGTAGCAAACTTAGCATATTATCTCATAGTAAAAAATTCAAGTAAACATGGAAAACTCCAGATCATAAGTATACTCAAAATCTATTCCAAAAAGTCCGACCAGGGTCTCATACGATAATTAAAAGTCAGGAATCAGAAGGGGTACATTTGGGGTTCACCAAGTCAGTTTCTGACCGCGCACTGATTTGGTTTTAGCTATAACCGGAGTTAGGAACATTCAATAGATACAAGAACAGTGGCCATAGTTCACAAACAAGTTAAACTAACACATATCAAAAATCGAGCAATTTTGATTTAGCCAATTTGTACAGTTTATTCATGCAAGTTGAACATTCAGTTTTTCAGCTCAAATCAGAATTTACATAAAGTATGGCCCTATTGTGCCCAATGCATAAGGTTTCAGGGATTGAAATAAACTAACAATAAGTCACATATCATGTTAAAATTCATATTCCAGAAGCTTACATGCTCATTCAATAAACACAATCCACAGAGTATAAAACAGAGAGCAATTTACAGATTCGATTCTAGTTTCGCTAGTCACATTCGCACGCGATTACCCGAAGATCTAGATACAATTAGCCTATGATATCTACATGAAAGATGAAGTAATTTTTGTGTAGATTTCAAATATGCAAAGCTTTATATCACAGAAGCTAACACATTTTATCATACAAGGTCATTTTCATGCAAGTGCTGTATAAAACTACTTTTACACTAATTCAAGCATATCTCGGGTTTTACATAAGCAAACAACATGATATCCTAGTCTAAAGTGTGTGTGGTGAATATTCCTGTACTACCCCTTGTTGGTCCCGAGGGACGGAGGAGGCTAGGTTAGCCGAAAGATGGTTATCGGTTCAAGGACGTAAGGTGACCCTGCTTTTGCAGGGTAAGAAGGGGTAGAGAAAATGCCTCGAGCCAATGTTCGAGCACCAGGTGCTACGGCGCTGAAGTAACCCATGCCATACTCCCAGGAAAAGCTCGAACGACCTTCAACAAAAGGGTACCTGTACCCGAAACCGACACAGGTGGGTAGGTAGAGAATACCTAGGGGCGCGAGACAACTCTCTCTAAGGAACTCGGCAAAAATTATCTTTCCAGTGGTATAAGTTTCACATGCCAATTTGTAACACACAAATTGCATTTTTCGTTTTGTTGCATAATTACATACCGAAACTTCAAACGATCATAACTTAGGCTATACTAAACGAAATCATACGATTCAAGCGAGAAAATTCAATAGTTTTTCGATAGCTATCCATCTAAACACTTTCCAATTACAGAAAACAAAGTCACAAAACCAGTAGCATAGCAATACAATTCGTGATTAAACACTAACTCGCAATTCAGGCAATATAACGACTAATTACATGTACAAACGCGACCAATTGAGCAATAGAACATTTAAATCATATGATAAACAATTAAATCTGGAAAAATAGAGTTTTTAGATCTTACCCTAATCATACAATTGTTGGTATAGATACGTAGGGCTCGTCGAGAGGAACACGGATATGCGATCAATTTAACGATCAAGCAAACATCGAGGGTGTTCTTGAAGAAAGGATGATCGATGATGGTGAGTATTCATGAGATATGATGCACCATTTAACTCTTTATTTTCTGATTACTAGTTTTACATGTAAAAGGTGATGCTCATGTCTAAAAAAAAATTATGGGATTACCTACTAATGGCCTCCTCTTTTTGACTAATATAAGATATTTTATGATATAATGGCCACCTTCTTTTGACTAATATAAGATATTTTAAGATATAATGGCCACCTTCTTTTGACTAATATGAGATATTTTAGGATATGATGTATGAGGTCACGGCCATGTGGCCTCGGGCTTGGGTCTCGGACTCGTTTTGTGTAAAAGCTCGTTCGCGCGTGGTTCGTTTCGAGTGCCGTTAACCGTACCGAATCTCCAGAACGTTAACTAGTCGTTGAAACAAAATCACCGTGTTTAATTCATTAAGTAAATAATACATTAAATTTCTTTCGTAAGTTCAATAATTATTAACAATAATTATTCTATCGTTTTTCTGAGTTCCGTTAACTGAAAAGTTTTCTAGGCGATTAACTTTAATCGTGTCGTTTCTAGTTTAATTAGTCAATCGAATTAAGTTTACTAATTAATATAACATATTAATTCAAGTAATCCACTAAGGATCAAATACGTATTTAATTTCTTTAAATAAAAAAAATTCACGTAAGTTCCATTAACTAACTAACGGACAGTTAACTAAAGTAACGGAAAAAGTTGGGTTGTTACATTACCTCACCGTTATTGAAATTTTGTCCTGAAATTTGGATGATGACAGTTATTGATGAAAATAAAATATTTTCGTATAATTAGAAATCCACGTTTCAACGTGAGCTTGAATTCTATAACGAAGTTTGCAAATAAAGTTTATACTTGGCTTGAATAGTTTGTCTTTCCAGACGTAAGCCTTCATAGATTCTTTTAATAAAAGAATTTGGTCATATACGAGTGTTTCGTCAAATAATATGATAAGATTAAATAATCTTTCGAGATCTCTATACGGATGGACTTCTAAGGTCCGTTCGGTTTCGTAATGAATACCAGTTAAGTGTATAGAATTTCTTATCATCAAGAATAGGAATGAAATGATTCGGTTACGTGTAAAAATACGACTGAATATGTCACTAATGGTTGTATTGAAGTAATAGTTGTCCGCCTTGACTTTTAGATGCAATCACTATTGATTCTCCTAAATTCAAGGGATTTGACTATAATCGTTTGAAATCTGTGAGATTTGAATCCCGGTAATTAAGGAAATTAGAATCCTTTTCTTTTTGATTTAATACGATTATCTTAATCGGGTGACGCGTTGCTATGGTAAAAAGTTCTGATATAAATTAATCATCTCTGCGGCCTTATTTTCTAAACCTCAATCTTCTTACTTTCAAGATTCTATTTTCGAAAATTTTGTGAAGATGCTTCATCCGCTCTTGATTTTCGTTAATATTTTGACTGTGTATACAGTCATTCTTCTTTTTAGTCTACCACCAAAAGAATCTCTGTTTTTCTATAATGCTCTAGGGGTGACAGTATTTTTAATTCTACCACTCCTCTGTTTTTCAATACTTATTGATATAAATGGTTTATGATCTTCCATGTTTGTTGTCTTTTATATTCTGACCTATTTTTCGAAGACTCATGCTTTTTATCCAAGAAGATTTTCAACTTGTTCTTCTATACATGGTCAAATAATACGGATCAATAGCCGATGATGATGCAGAAACATTCGCTGTTCATCGTCATAGTATCCGTTTTCACCTTGTTTTCTCTTCTCGACTTTAAATCAAGCAAGTAATGGCCCAGAATTCGTAGGTATGGAGTTTCGAATGATCATAATATACAAGGTAGAAAGGAGAGGTAATAGCACGATTTGATTTGTCAAATTACCAGAATATTCGAAAAAGACCGAATCATCAAGAAATATATTTCCTTGATATGTTTAGTAGTTAAATAGAATGAAAGAGTTATGTAACATGGTTCATGATGATTGTAAGGTCTGTGAATCATCATCTTCCATTAGAAATTCAGCATGACTTCGGAGCAAGATATTCTCTAAAGATATCATCGGATCCAGAATTACCTGGATTATTTGAATATAAGGTTTGGTCCTTGTATTTGTCCTTGGTCTCCTTTATGGTTAGCTCAATCCGTTTTTCAGTTCCAAATCTGAGCTTTTTCAATACGTTATTCTTTATCATCAAACTTTTGGCCATTAAGACCATCTATAGCTTTTGCTGCTTCGTCAGCATTCTCAAGGTTAACGAATCTGAATCGTTGGTTATCAATCCGAGATGGTTTCAAGAGATTTTATTTTTAGATGATTAAACGCTGATTGTAATCGTTAACGGATCTAATGGCTGACGAATAGGCGTTGTTGATTTCAAAAGTAATGAATGATAATTTCGATGGTTTGATGTGATAATTCATCATAGAATACAAATGAATATAATTCATGAATGTAGTGATCTTTAGGAAGATAACACTTGCTAAAGCTTTACTTAGATTCCGATACGTCAAAATCAGAATATGTAGTAGTTGTTCTTTAGTGAACGGATACACATATCTTGTGAGTGTAATTAGTATAGTTACTGATTATTGAATCAGAATTTGAAGAATGTATAATGTAACATATTAATGTGAGGTATAAATATTTCTCGGGTTTTACCTACCCGTTAAATATTTTTACAATTTACAGTTTGTACAGAAGGGTTTTTAATTACAATCTTTATGAAGATATATATTCGTATATATTCTTCAGATGTAATCATGGATTTAATGAGTTAATATAATATTAAACTCATTTGATTTACGATTGAAGATAATCTCCAAAGCCTTAGGGATTTCATAATTGTCGCGAAATATTTTGCTAATGAAGTTATGAATCAATACTTCATCGTTCATTGTTTATTGATATATCTCGGTATATGATATTGATGCTCGTGGAGTTCTTGTGAAATTTACAAGGCACGAATAATGTTTTCTAGAAAGTTTCGAGTACATCGAAAATAGAAGTGAAAAATCAAACATGTATTTGAATAATACACTTAGTTTATTATGAAATGGAGTTTATTGTGCTGAAGCAGTGATTAATGATTGTTAAGTCATTAACAAAGGATGTACATCATAGCATATTAATGATATGATTTAACCAAGTAGTACATACTAGTTAAGATTCACACGTAATAGCTTAGTACGAAAAGATTTATTATTGTTCCAAACCATATATATATATATATATATATATATATATATATATATATATATATATATATATATATATATATATATATATATATATATAAAGTATACATATATAATTTATTTTTTTTTTCCAGGAAGAATGAGTCAATACATCTTAACTCACAATTACTAATATTCCTTGGTATCTATGGGGCGTATGATGTTGATATCCGAAGTACCGAGTGTGATGTTGAGGTGTGGGATGCGGATGTTGTTGGTGAAGCTGATGCTGTTGGTGGTGACGTTGATGGTACTGGTGGTGCTGGTTATGCTGCTGGTGCTGCTGATGCTCTTAGATTTCGCACCATATTCTCCAGAGCCACTACTCGAGCGCGAAGCTCGTTGACTTCTTCTACTATTTCTGGATGATTGGCGGTTCGGACAAGTGGATGAATAAGATCTAGAATTCTGGATATTAGATATTCGTGGCGGGATATCCTGGAAATGAGGGTGAAAATAGTGTTCCAGATTGGTTCGCCGGTAAGTGCTTCAGGTTCTTCACCAAGAGGTGAATTCGGTTGGTGGAAGGGATCACCTTCTTCTTGTCTCCATTGATTGAGTCGACTATGAACCCATCCCCAATTCATCTAGAATTGATGATGACTAATTGGTTCGTTCGTTCCGATGATGCTGCCATTGGAGCTCGAGGAGTTCGAGGAATCAAGTGAGAAATCCATATTATATGATTGGATAAAGGGTTTTTGTTATGAATGGTGTTGAATACTGAATGATATATTCGTCTCCTCGATATACGTATATATAGTAAAAAGATTTCCGTATTTTACTGAGGAAATTTAGGAAAAGTGTTTAGACAAAGTCTATTGGATAGATATGATAAGATATGATTTGTCTATACTCCATTTACGCAATAATTGCAGTAAGATGTCGGTGGATCAAAAATGATAAGCAGTGAGAAGTAGTGATCGATCGTGACTAGTAGTGAGAGGCAGCGTTGAGTAGTAGTAAGCAACGAAAAATAGCAAGGAGTAGTGGTATAAGATGATGAGTATGTCCAGGCAGTGTCTTCGTAGTGCCAAGTAGAAATCAGGGATGACGGACAGTGTCGGGTAGTGACGAATTGTGACGTGATTACACGCTCCTTATAGGTTATAATAACAATTAAATCGTACAATGTAAATTTCTACTCATATTTGAAATTAAACGGTTTATGTTCTAAATGGTATTTATCCAAGTAACCTACTTGACTCGTTCCCAATTCCTTATTTTGCGACGTCGGAACTTCTATATGAGTTACCGTAATGTAATCCCGGTCATTACATTACGCTATCTCATATTTCCATTCGACATTACTCCATAAGTTTAAGATAGCGTAGTCGACTTAATTCTGTTAAATCTCGCGTCGCATGTACGTATGCGATTCGTAGTATAGTGTTTAATTCAAGACCATATCATATGGGTACAGTGTGTATATGTATGTGATGTATTGTGTTGCACTACATGTAGCATAGTGACACAAACAGTGCAAGTATGGTGTATAAAAGTCATCCAAGACACACGGCTATAGACTAGACCAACTAATGCGACCTACAGTTAGACACACTAATACATCCTAGTTCCCTATAGCCAAAGCTCTGATACCAAATGTAACACCCCGTCAAAAATCCCTTTAACGGAATGTTAACTCTGGTCCCAGTGCTTGGCTTGACTTCTACATAACAGCAATATTCTACAGCGGAAGCAATTAGTACCTGAGAATAAAACACACAAAACGGATCAATAACAATGTTCAGTGAATCTACAGGTTTTAAGTAAACAATACAGTATGTTTAAGAAATAACATTTCGAAGATGTTTATTAGTGGAAGACCACCAAGGTTTAACGTTAAAAGTTTGTAGACAACACCGTGTCCCATTTCAAAAGTTTGTTGACATGATCATGTCAAGTTTCAATCATTTGTAGACAATACCATGTCAAGTTTCAAATATTCGTAGACAATACCATGTCAAGTTTTATCTCATTTGTTCGTAAACCACAGTTTTAAATAACGTTGTATAGTATCTGAAAACAGTTATCAGAAAATAGTTTAAGTTCCTTGACCACGAGATTTTACAAGTACAACTCCAAGTTGCGAAACGTTTGCATAATCTATGAGCACCTGAATACTAGCAATGACCCGAGTATAGAATCCACTATACCCGCCTTTACCTCATAAAAATGTTATACACTTGTACGAATGTATTATGTTCAAAGTAAATGCACCACAGTTAATATTGTAGGGTGAGGTTGTCAACCTAACGGATCCGTCCATCTAAATTGTGCCTACACCGATGGTATTTAAAGTATTCAAGCTAGAGGCTTTGTGTACAAACTCAATATGCAGATATAGTACTCGTGTCAATACAAAAAGCATTTGATAATGTAAGTAAAACAGTGTGTATTCTCATCCCTGAAAACATGTAAAAAGCGGGACTGTAGACTCACCTTTGAATAAAGCTCGGATTGAAAAGTGGACAATTTACTTGTACGGTTTATAGCCGAGTAATGCAACCTAAGAATATGTATTTAGGTTGGTCAATAAAAATGTCTTAAACAAGTGTGGTTTCATAGTATAAGTTGTTTTATTGCTCTAATCGACGCGTTTCAAAGTAGAAGTCAACATACAGTCAACTAATTCATGCAAGTCAAACAAAGTCAACCGAAGTCAAACCGAAAGTCAAACTTGGTCAAAGTAGTCAACCAAAGTCAACATCAGTAGGTTCATGTCAAATGTTGGTCAACATGTCAAACCTAAGTTAAACAACACATTTTAGATCATAATTGGTCAATTTCACAATTTCAGTTTATCGTTGTGCACAAAGTTCATGTACATGTACATGTAGCAAACTTAGCATATTATCTCATAGTACAAAATTCAAGTAAACATGGAAAACTCCAGATCATAAGTATACTCAAAATCAATTCCAAAAAGTCCGACCAGGGTCTCATACGATAATTAAAAGTCAGGAATCAGAAGGGGTACATTTGGGGTTCACCAAGTCAGTTTCTGACAGCGCACTGATTTGGTTTTAGCTATAACCGGAGTTAGGAACATGCAATAGATACAAGACCAGTGGCCATAGTTCACAAACAAGTTAAACTAACACATATCAAAAATCGAGCAATTTTGATTTAGCCAATTTGTACAGTTTATTCATGCAAGTTGAACATTCAGTTTTTCAGCTCAAATCAGAATTTACATAAAGTATGGCCCTATTGTGCCCAATGCATAAGGTTTCAGGGATTGACATAAACTAACAATAAGTCAAATATCATGTTAAAATTCATATTCCAGAAGCTTACATGCTCATTCAATAAACACAATCCACAGAGTATAAAATAGAGAGCAATTTACAGATTCGATTCTAGTTTCGCTAGTCACATTCGCACGCGATTACCCGAAGATCTAAATACAATTAGCCTATGATATCTACATGAAAGATGAAGTAATTTTTGTGTAGATTTCAAATATGCAAAGCTTTATATCACAGAAGCTAACGAATTTTATCATACAAGGTCGTTTTCATGCAAGTGCTGTATAAAACTACTTTTACACTAATTCAAGCATATCTCGGGTTTTACATAAGCAAACGACATGATATCCTAGTCTAAAGTGTGTGTTTTTAAATTATATTTCCAGTGGTATAAGTTTCACATGCCAATTTGTCACACACAAATTGCATTTTTCGTTTTTTTGCATAATTACATACCGAAACTTCAAACGATCATAACTTAGGCTATACTAAACGAAATCATGCGATTCAAGCGAGAAAATTCAATAGTTTTTCGATAGCTATCCATCTAAACACTTTTCAATTACAGAAAACAAAGTCACAAAACCAGTAGCATAGCAATACAATTCGTGATTAAACACTAACTCGCAATTCAAGCAATATAACGACTAATTACATGTACAAACGCGACCAATTGAGCAATAGAACATCTAAATCATATGATAAACAATTAAATATGGAAAAATAGAGTTTTTAGATCTTACCCTAATCATGCAATTGTTGGTATAGATACGTAGGGCTCGTCGAGAGGAACACGGATATGCGATCAATTTAACGATCAAGCAAACATCGAGGGTGTTCTTGAAGAAAGGATGATCGATGATGGTGAGTATTCATGAGATATGATGCACCATTTAACTCTTTATTTTCTGATTACTAGTTTTACATGTAAAAGGTGATGCTCATGTCTAAAAAAAATATATGGGATTACCTACTAAAAGCCTCCTCTTTTTGACTAATATAAGATATTTTATGATATAATGGCCACCTTCTTTTGACTAATATAAGATATTTTAAGATATAATGGCCACCTTCTTTTGACTAATATGAGATATTATATGATATGATGTATGAGGTCACGGCCATGTGGCCTCGGGCTTGGGTCTCGGACTCGTTTTGTGTAAAAGCTCGTTCGCGCGTGGTTCGTTTCGAGTGCCGTTAACCGTACCGAATCTCCGGAACGTTAACTAGTCGTTGAAACAAAATCACCGTGTTTAATTCATTAAGTAAATAATACATTAAAGTAAGTTCAATAATTATTAACAATAATTATTCTATCGTTTTTCTGAGTTCCGTTAACTAAAAAGTTTTCTAGGCGATTAACTTTAATCGTGTCGTTTCTAGTTTAATTCGTCAACCGAATTAAGTTTACTAATTAATATAACATATTAATTCAAGTAATCCACTAAGGATCAAGTACGTATTTAATTTCTTTAAATAAAAAAAATTCACGTAAGTTCCATTAACTAACTAACGGACAGTTAACTAAAGTAACGAAAAAAGTTGGGTTGTTACAAACGAATAATGGTGAAAATATTTTAACGGGTAGGTAATACCCGAGAAATATTTAGATTTCACATTAATAAGTTACACTGTACATTCTTCGAATCTGATTCAACAGTTATTTACTATCCTACTTACACCCACAGATATACGTATCCGTTCACCGCAGAATAACCATTTTCATTCAATTTCATATTTGGATTTTGACCTATCAGAATCCAACAAGTGGCATAATGAAGAAAACATTGGACAAAAATAAAATTTGTTAGAAACAAATAATTTAACTATGAGAAGAATTTTGATAAGAATCCACGCTAACTGTTCCTAGCTAACTGTTCCTAGCTAACTGATTAATTCCGTATTACATTTTATTTATCGCAATTTAATTATCGCAATTTATATTCTCGCAATTTTATTTATTGTCATTTAATTTCTGTTATTTATTTTACGTACTTTAAATATCGGGACACGTATACAAGGTTTTGACATATCATATCGAAGCATCTATATATATTATTTGGAATAACCATAGACACTCTATATGCAGTAATGCTTGAGTTAGCTATACAGGGTTGAGGTTGATTCTACAATAATATATATACTTTGAGTTGTGATCGAGTCTGAGACATGTATACAATGGGTCATGATACGTATTAATTAATTCGAATATTATATATGAATTATTGAATTACTAACTATGGACTACCAACATTAGACAATTAAAAATGAATTAAAATATTGATTATAACATATGAAACTAAATAATTCTTCAAGTTTGCCACTTGATTTCATCTTAAACCGCATTTGTATCTTGACGATTACAATCTACGTTCAAACCTTTCATGATTCTTGAAAACACTTCAATCGAGAGGATGAACCAACCGCACTTCATCTACGGAAGACAAGATTGACGCATATAGTTATGCACCTGAAAAACTCTCAGAACCTGAGTAAACGTATAACACATAGTTGTGCTAATTTCTTTGGCGTTGTTATTATTGGAAACAGCTTTGCAATCCCTTTCAAAAATTAGCCAATTTTGTCACAGCTCCAATAAGACAACTTCGACTTTCATTCGGATTAGCCTTATTATAACCTTGATATACATGAGTGCTCTTTTATTGTTACCGAGGAACCTTTTATATTCCACCACATTAGCAGCAAATGTACCAGCAACTCCATTGATCTTTGATTTTCCGAAAAATCATTATATTCATTGAAACCCTATCATATACTCATCAGCATTTTGTAACGAGTATTGCCATACCAATTACCAGGAATCAGCAATCAGTATTTTGAATCTCGCAATAATTCTACAACAGCAGTTATATGTATACATATAACATTTATCTCTTAGAATTATGATCTTCCATTCTGAAATTCTGAAAAGCGCCCAGTTTGCGAATCGATACTTCAACTTTTGAAAAAGCTGATGAAGCAGTGAAAACTGAAGACTGCCTTAACAGTCAAAAGTTTGATGATAAAGAATGAAGTGTTGAAAAAAAACTCAAAGATTTGGATACTGAAAAATGAATTGAGCAAACCATGAAGGAGACTCTGAACAAATCACAAGGACTAAACTCTGTATTAAAAGAATCCAAATGATTCAGTACCTGCTGAAGTCTTTAGAGAATACAATACTTCTGACTCTAAATCTTTACGGACAAATCTTATTCCTCATCCATCAATATTAGAAATTTTAAGATATCATCGTATCTTTCATTATAAATATCCTCGATATTTCTGAAGATATCTTCGTAACTATTGTTATCCGAAATCATTTACCTCTTCGCGCTATCTGTGTTACATCATAAAAGAAACTATTTTAGTTTCTAAATTCTGAAACCTTCAAGTTTAAAATATGAATGTTATTGAAGTCGTGTTGGGAACTGAAGCATGAGTTAGTATAATATAATGACACTTGATCAACGTGATTATATTACAGTAAGTCATGCTGAGTTTCTAATGGAACGTAATGATTCACAGATTATAACGTCATCATGTGCCATGTTAGACGACTCTTACATTCTACCTAATCCCCAAACATATCGAGAACATATCTTCCTGATAGTTCTATCTTTTCTCTTGAATTCTGGTAATTTAACCAATCAAGATCGTACTATTACAATCTATCTCTTAGAATATTAGTCATGTTCATTCGAAACTCCATACCAACAGATTCTGGATCATTATTTGCTTGACTTAAAGTCGGGAAGAGAAAACAAAATTATGGAACTCCAAAATATAAACGAAACGAAGAGGATGGATTTATAGTGAAATATTCGACAGAGCAATCAAAACAGATTATCTCATTTAATCAAAGAGGATTATAATTTCCTCAATTACCGAAGAACCAAATCTTACTACCAAGATTTTCTCTAAACCCCTTGAATTCCGGAATTCAACCGTGACTACGTCACCGGTTAAGACGAATCTGCATTTACTCATTTTGCTCGTTTGTGATAACTTCACTCGCACTTTTCACATAAATGAATTATTTTATCCATATTACTCACTGATGATAAAACTCTAACTTCTAGCTCGTATGCGTCATGAAAACATACTTATTGTCAGCCATGATCATCCCAATCAAATTTCAGGATGAAATTTCTATAACGGGTAGGTACTGTGACGACCCAGAAATTTTCGACCAAATTTAAACATAATCTTATTATGATTCCGACACGATAAAAAAAGTCTATTAAACTAAATCTCAAAATGTTTGAACTATTTTATGAAATCATCTAACCTGTAACTATTTTTGACGATTCACGAACCTTTAATTGTAAATAGATATGTGTGTATGTATATATATAAATAATAATTTGAAATATAATTTAAAGTATTATATATTGCTGTTATTAAAAATTAATAAAATAAAAATAGGATTTTATAATAATTATTATTTAAAATATATCTCTGTATATAAATAAAGTATATTAAAAATAAATATTAAATAATTGTAATACTCGTTTGATGTTTCAATTGATATTAAGCAAGTTAAATTCAAACTTATGTAATTTTAAAATCAACAGTGTTACGAAAATGAGTTCTATAAATTTTAGGCTTATTAAAAATGTATTTAGGAACTATTTGTTAAGTTTTAACACTTTTTATATTTCACCCATAAATGAGAGGGACAGTTGATGTAATTTTTATTTAATAAGTTAATGATCGAATTTTATACCATAATGACCAAAATAAATAAATATAGTTAATTTAGAAATATGAAATTTTTCTGAACACTTTTATTCGCCACTAAGTGAACAACGGGGCACGATATAATAGTCCGTTAAAACTGTCGGTAGAGTGATTCCAAATATCACCCGCTGCTAACTATTGGTTTGTTGACATTGTGAATCATATGATTGATTTTGGTTACTGTACATATTAAAATATCTATTACTATTTTTGATTGATCACATGTTCACTTTCTCTTATGATCTTTATATATATTCTTAAATATTACATACTCATATGCATACACATTCATCTTCATCTTCATCTTCTACGAGAACCGGAGCAACTGCCGTCACCTTCTTCACAACATCATTCGCCACCACCTTCGACCTACATGTTCTTGTTCTTATTCGAAGTTTGATAACTACGACTGTCTTTCTATTGCAGCTCAATACAAAACTAAAACACATCGAGTTAATTGCTGCTACGGTACAAATCTATTCCTGTTCTTTTATTTTTGTTTGAGCAACAACCATCGATCACCACCTACAATATTCATCATCACCGGCGAAACTAATAGCAATGTTTAGCTGCCAATTTAGTTTCTTATTCCAATCGTTAAACCACAAAACACCACCAATCACCATCACTCACTACAACTAATGTTGCAGCTCGTATGTGTTTCTATTAAAGCCAACACCCATCGATCAATCATCACTAATCTTTGTGCTAATCCACCATCAACCGCCACACCTACCATCGAAACCACCCTTCGTTATTTTTTTTTGTTTGTTTCACGAACACCCAATTACTTCCAGCTATTAACTTCGAATGAGCAGTCTCCTATTTTAGCTACAAACATGACCTCCATCACCACCCTACAACCACCTTCACCACTTCATCGCCACTATAACCCGTCAACACCACCTTGTTGTTATGTTTCCTGTTCAAACCTCAAACCACCACCATTCTTTATCTTTTTCTTTTTCTTTCTTTCTACACTATTTTCTGTAAGTCACCATCATCGTATATCAAGAAGACATTACTGCTGCAATTTGCAGCTGCCATTTGTTGTTTCAGATTCAAATAGTTCACCAAACAAACACCATCATCATCGTGTTACATGACTACTTCGGTTTAAACCCCCATTATTTTCACTGGAAAACGAAGATGATAATGACTCATTAAAAGTTGATTATGATGATTCGAGTATGAGAAATAAAAATGATGATTAAACAAGGTGATACAGTGGGGGATATAAATATATATACAAAGAATGATGATGTTGACGAATAAAGAAGAATGAAAGTGATGGATCACTATCTCCTCAATCCCACTTGCAAATAAACTAATTTTTCCATTAATGCAGACGTTTTATTTTAAACTTTGGGTCATGAATTTAATTTAAACTTTGGGACGTGAACTTTTGTTCTATTGGGCCGCAGGTCACTATATTTTTATGGGGCCAAAACCTTTTCTTTGCTCAAGTAGACTAATGAGTTGTGTTGTGGGCCAAAAGTCCAATTATATTTCTGTTGGACGAATATGAATGATAATGATTGGAAGTTGGTGATGTTAATAAAAGAATGATGATGATTAGGACATGATGATTACCGTATGATGATGATAATGTTTAGATGATTTAGTTGTTATGAACATATAGTATTATGATCAATGGTTTAGATGATGATGATGTAATAAGAAGATGATGTTAAGTTGTTAGTAATGAATATGATGATGGTTTGATACAATGATGTTATGTTGTTATACGAATGAATGGTGATGATGTCGAATGAAATGAATTATGATATGTATGATGATGATGATGACCTTCGGTGATGAATGACAAGAAATATAGAAACAGAAAAACGGGTTTAATAAATCTAAATCCTAGTTATAATTAGAAAGAGAGAGATCAGAGGAGTGGTTAAGGATGTTATCGGGTTAGCGGGACTTCGCAGGTTCAAACCCGGACTTGGGCATTTTTTTAAGAGCTACTTCTTTGAGGTACTTTACTTATTACTTATTACTCATTATTATTATTATTATTATTATTATTATTATTATTATTATTATTATTATTATTATTATTATTATTATTATTATTATTATTATTATTATTATTATTATTATTAGTATTATTATTATTATTATTATTATTATTAATCATTATTATTATTATCATTACAAATATTAAAAATATAATTATTAGTATCATTCATACAATAAATATTATTATCATTATTGTTAGTATTAGTAATATCATTATTATTATTATTATTATTACTATTACTATTAATATTATTATCAACATTAGTATTAGTATTAATATTATTATCATTATTATTATAATTGTTATCAATATTATTATTAATAACACTATTAGTATTATTCTTATTATTAAAAATTATCATTTTCATTTTTGTTATTAGTATTATCATTATTAATAAAGTTATTATTATTATTATTATTATTATTAGTAAATCAATATTTTCAAAAACTATCATACTAACAAATAAATATTTTGTACACTAAATATATTTATTACATAAGTATACTAATATTACACAAAATTATGTTTTAACTAATACAATATTATAATGTTAATTGAATCATATATCAAATAAGAATTGTAGTGTATTTAGATTAAGTTATTAGTTTCAATTTAGATGTATTATAATGTTTATAATGTTGAGGGGGTGTTTTAGAAATTAGAATGGAAAGGAGTTTTTAGAAAGTTGTTTTATTACTTCAATTTGTTTGTGTTTTGTTGTGTTGAGTACAATTTTGCAAGACCACTAGCCTATTTATAGGCTCCAAAATAGTGGCTAGATGTTTCTAGCATTTTTTGATATTTTTGACTAGTTAACTATCTAGTAATTTCTAGTCAATACCACTTAAATATCTACTACTAAATATCTAGTACCACTAGTTAATTCTAGATTTTATAACATATTATAAGTATTAATAAAATATATATGAGAATATTAATCTTAATACATAACAAAATAAATATAAAGTTGTTCGATTACAATTATGTGTGTTAATATATATATATATATATATATATATATATATATATATATATATATATATATATATATATATATATATATATATATATATATATATATATATATATATATGATATAGGTTCGTGAATCTGAGGCCAACTCTGCATTGTTCAGTTCCGTCGTATGCATATTTTTACTACAAAATATCGTACCGTGAGTTCATTTGATTCCCTTTTACTCTTTACATTTTTGGGACTGAGAATACATGCGCTGTTTTTACAACTGCTTTGTTAAATGCTTTTGAAATATATTTTGAACTGCAAATACATGAAATGCTTTTATAAATGTTTGACGAGATAGACACAAGCAAAACATTCCTCGAATTAATTATTATGCAGACAGAAGTTCTGCGGATTACCATTGAATTATGTGGACATGATAATTGCCACCGTTGAATTATGTGGACATGATAATTGCCACCGTTGAATTATGTGGACATGATAATTACCACCGTTGAATTATGTGGACATGATAATTGCCACCTTTGAATTATGTGGACATGATAATTGCCATCATTGAATTATGTGGACATGATAATTGCCACCAATTGATGTGAATGTTATGTATCGAGAGAATGATTTTTATACATAGGTTATGTATATTAGTTTTTGTGCACGAGATATGTGTACGGTTACTAAGATTTATGAAAAATGGATTGCGTACATGAGAAAGGTGTACTGTATTTAAAAGATATCGCATGTACATTAAAGGTGGATGTAGGATTCGGGCCCATTTGTATCATGCAGCATTTAAATCTTGTGGTCTATCAAAATGATGAATTTTATTGTTTTAAGATAAACCTATGAACTCACCAACCTTTTGGTTGACACTTGAAAGCATGTTTATTCTCATGTATGAAAGAAACCTTCCACTGTGCATTTGCTCATATTAGAGATATTACTTAGAGTCATTCATGACATATTTCAAAAGACGTTGCATTCGAGTCGTCGAGTTCATCAAGATTATTATTAAGTCAATTATAGTTGGATATATTATGAAATGGTATGCATGCCGTCAACTTTCGATGTAATGAAAGTTTGTCTTTTAAAAATGAATGCAATGTTTGTAAAATGTATCATATAGAGGTCAAGTACCTCGCGATGTAACCAAATGTAATGTATTCGTCCAGATGGATTATGACGGGTCGTTAAATTACAACTCTCCCCCACTTAAATTCGATCACGTCCTCGTGATCCTAATCAGTTAACCACTCCGAACCTACACGCTATGGTTCTCAAACAATCGTTCCAATCCGACTTCCAACACATTTCTCCTTAACCCGAAGATTAATCCATTTACCAAATACACACTTGCACGCATCCCGAGCCGTGCAATAAACACAATATCCGAAGTCTACAACGATCACTTAGAATACGCGAAACCGCTACATATTCTTCCGACTCCTCTAGGCAATTCTTCTCAGAGAGTTACCCTTAACAACTAAATCGTCACCCGCGATTTATTAAAATCCACAAATCTGAGCACAAGAACTTGCTCAATCCCTCACATCGGGAAAAACTCAACCAATCTCTTACCGAGATATCAATTCCTTAGCATACCCTTACCAAGTACAATGCTAAAAGCAACCAAGTCTCAACCTAAGGTCAACAACCGGAACGATGAAGACCGAACCAAACGAATCCTTACGGATAATACCCACCACTTAGCATCCCAAGGTCTAAAATCGAATATTGTAGTGCGCAATACGACCAATACGCAACTATCATAACATCATAAGCAATGTCTAAAACCGATAGCGTCCAAACGACTATGGCAACGCTAATCCCAAGGTGTACAAAATCGAATATTGTCACACCCGTAACAACATGTGAGTGAAGCACGGCTATCGCATCACTAATCACACAACGTGGTCCTTACGACCCCTCCATCGGCGTATAAAACAACCAATATTTCACACATCCAACAACATGAAGGCTGGCCTAAAACTACACGTACCTTAGTGAATCCGAACTACACGCGACTCACTACCTCCACCGCACAACAATCGGGATTGGCCGAACTACGCGCGCCCTAGTGAATCTGAACTACATGAGAGTCACTATCCCAATAGAATGACCGCATCCACACGTGTCATTGTGAATCCGAACTACACGAGACTCACTTCCTCAATATAATGACCGCATCCACACGTGTCATTGTGAATCCGAACTACACGCGACTCACTTCCACAATAAGATGACCGAACTACACGTGTCATCGTGAATCCGTAACTACACGTGATCCACTACCCAAATCTCAACTCAGGAATGGTACTCGCTAAAGACCATCAGAGTTCATAACATCCATTAGTGTACATACGCCGCGTAATCACTAATCCCTCAGGTGATGTCTTAAACATCGCGACTAACTCACCCCCATGACAATGTGGTGTCTTGAACATCTCGACAACTCCACATGTCATTCAAACCAATGAGTGGTGTCTTAAACACCGCAACAATTCCACTCATTACGTAGAATGTGGTGTCTTGAACACCGCGACTATCCCACATTCCACGCTACACAAATAAATACATTATTGCACTCACTTGGAAATCCTTGCACACGCATCATACGTACGTGTACACAATGCCATCACAATCGAGCAAGAACCACCTATATCGCACATAGGCACAACACAACAATTCTCGAGAAGAGAATCCGACACGCACATCCCTTAACCGAGGGATCTCACTTGCTCGTCAAACATGTCCATTATCTCTAAATGAGATTCATCACATTACCACCTCGGTGATAATTTAAATCCAAAACCATAAGTACAATTTATTCCAAATTGTACTTTTATCACAATCGACCAACGTAAGTCTCAACGCTAGCTGCGAATCCATACGAGCATCGTCCATTATCAATACACTAAAATCCCTTCGTGCGAGAGTACAAATCCCCCACTTGGAACTCCTTTCCATAACCACATCATCGAGACAAAGGTACCTCATGATATACACTTCACAATACCTTCCCCTATCCATGAGCATACAAAGGATTTTAACCTATCCTTAAACACTTCGAACGAAGAGTTTATCACAATTACACCAACTTTAATCTTTCAATCCTCTGATTGCTCTAGCTTGTCAAATTTCCACCTAGTCACTCTTGTACCTAAGGGTTTCTCTCAAGTACCCTAAGTACAATGTAACCGTAACACCATCAGAGTCGATTACCACGCTAGTAGGTATGAAAGAGGCACCTAACATCGTGTCATGTAGACTCCATTATCAACACACATCGAGATCAAACACTCGACCTCAAGGGTTTCACCCACCCGACGAACCACACGGTTCATCAACTTCAACACGAGAGCGAACATGCCCTAACAACCGAACACCAAAGCCCATACCCATGGCTTGGTAAAAACATTTCCCAACACTAAGGAACGCTTGGTTGCACCAAGTCTTACACCCTTCATCCGTAAATCCATTAGGAACGTCACCCATAGCAAAATATGCACAACGCAATGCATTCAACAAACCTGAACTCATCGGCACAAAATAAATAATCAAAGGACATATTTATTAAAACGAAACGTACCTTAACGTCTCCTTGCCGCACCCGTCCCCGCTAATTCGGGACATTCCGACTTACGATGTCCTTCCTCTTGGCAATTGAAGCACACTGTGCCATCACCCTTTGACACCTAACATTCCCAAGACTTGTGACCCCTCACGCTATAATGGTAACATCTAGATGCACTAGAATCCGATATACTCGTCCGTGTACCACCCGTGCTCACACTTGCACCCTTACTTGGAGCACCATACGAAATAACCCTTCTCTTACTTGAAGGTTCACCAATCTTTGATCGCGAATACGACTCGAAACCCGTAGCCACGGCGAATAATTCCGCAAACGATTTCGCCTGACCTCTGCTAATTTTGTTCTTCAAGTCATCATTCAAAGTTTGATAGAAATCTTCCATCAACAAACAATCATTTCCCAAATACTCCGGGCAAAAACGAGCCTTCGCCATAAAGGTCGTCTTGAGAGTATTCAAATCCATAGAACCCTGTTGCAAATTTCGCAACTCATTGCACAATTCAGATAAATCGACTGAAGTCCGGAACTCCTCAAAGAATTCCTTCTTAAAATTGCCCCATGATAACGCTATAAACGGTTCACCACTGACAAGATCAATCTTACCATCCAACCAATCCTTCGCCCTACCTCGCAATAAGCTAGTAGCGAGTCTTGTCATCTTCTCGGGAGGGCATTCAATAGTGCGAAAACACCCTTCGACATCCGAGATCCATGTTGTGCTTACCAAAGGATCCGCTTTCCCGTTATACATCGGGGGTTTAGTCCTCATGAAGCTCTTATGACAACGCTCCATTTCACCCCTACTTTAAATTTCGAAATACTTCCTATCCATTTCTTCTCAAAACGCACCCATTTGCTCCGCAACGGCGGCCGCAACTCTATCGTTAAACTCAACGTCGTTCGTCACGATCTCGTTTCGCGTCGTCATTCAAAAGAATTCAAAACGATTAGTCCACGAACGTATAAAAAAACACGCACAACACTGCCCCATCTTGCTAAACACTCGTCGTACATCACTTGTTAGACACGATTTGCACCCGTAATAAGGTTTGCAAGTCCTTATTACGCACACACGTCATCTCAACTCGTTAGTACAATGACCGCCTCGATCGATGATATAAACCAGAACAAACCAAAAATTCTACGCATTATAAACACACGCAAGAATTACATCACAACCCAAGTCACAATCCTAGCTAGTTCACCTACACTCCAAGGCACTAACCAAGTTCCCGTCCGACCCGTTCACCTACAAGTCCCGCAACAAATAAGCACACACAAAAGTCTAAGTCTAGGCATCTATCTCAAGTCGCCAAAATCCCTTAGACCATGCTCTGATACCACTTGAAACAACCCAACCCGTATTTAAACTGGCCCATAAATTTTTTTCTTTATAATACATTAATATCATTAACATTTAGGTCCCAATTATGTTTCCAAAAAAATCTTTTATACAATAGTAAGTTTAATAAACTATAAAACATTTAATACATGAGTTAAATAACCAACAAAACCGAGCATGGTGATTGGGGATTGATGTTATGCGAGGTGTATACGAAATAGTTATATTTTTATTGCGAAATACTATTAAATACGATACAATTTTACATAAGTTATTTATTTATTTATTGAATGGAATATACCTAAACCTTGCTACAACACTTATAGGCAGTGTATCTAATCGTAGAGTAGTGTAGTTTTTAGTAAGTCCGGTTCGTTCCACAGGGATACGACTAAATTTAACGCTATATTATATTTTAAACTGTATTTGTATATAAATATATATATAAGTAGTATTATTATTATAAAAAGGGTTTTACCGTTTAATGACCGGTTTGTCGATTTTATGTCTTAAGTCGCAATTAAAACCTAATGTAAAATATTAAATATACAAATGACTTAATTTAAAGCGTAAAGTAAATGACGATAAATAAAAGTGCGATAAATAAAAGTGCAATAATTTAAAGTACGATAAATAAAATGACAGTAAATAAAAGTGCGGTGAGATATAAAATAAAGGAATTATGCTTATTTAAACTTCCGTAATCATGATGTTCGACGTGTTGATTTTAATTTATTACCATGGGTTAATTGTCCTTTGTCCTGGATTATTCGATATGTCCATCTGGTTTTTGTCCATAACAGTCCATCAGTCATAAATATAAAGTGCGAGTGTCCTCGTCAAATTATCCTTATACCCGAAGTTAAATATTCTAACTAATTGGGGACTTAAACTGTAACAAGGTTTTAATACTTTGTTTAATAATTACACCAGGATATCGACTACGTGTAATCCAAGGTTTTAATACTTTGTTAACAATTACGCCAGGTGTCCTTGTATGTAATTCACCCCTGTTTTAATGAGTCCATTGACTATTAATCCATCCCCGTGTCCGGTTAAATGAACGATTATTAGTATTTATAAATATCCCGCCCATCGTATCCGATCGAGTGTATGTGGTTATTTATAATTACCTCAAATTATTAAATTAACAAACTATCATTCAGTTAAACAAATATAAATCCCATTAATAGCCCATAGTCCAATTTCCACAAGTGTCGGTCTTTTGTCCAAACCCCAATTATGGTACAAAGCCCAATAACTCCGTCTTTAGTATTTAGTCCAACATCATGATTACTTTGGCTTAAATAAGCATAATACTAACTTAACTACGAGACATTAACTTAAAAAGGTTGAACATAACTTACAACGAGTATTAATCGCGTAGTGTTACACGGACAGAATTTCGACTTACAAACTTAAAATATTCGCCACTATAACCTTATTATTATTAACTTAATATTAAAATTATAATTATAAAATATAAATATAAATATATATCAGAGAGTGAGAGATATATGATATGGTGTCTAGAATTCGGCAGAAAACGTTCCAATTTATAGCACTTGGCCAACATTTTACTGCCATGCGATCGCATGGTTTTTGTGCTTCCAGGCCATGCGATCGCATGGCCCTCTGATCCAGCTCACAAAACTTTGTTTTCTAGTTTGCCGACGGTTTTTAATATATAAATATAATATATATATATAATTTATAGAATTATTTATATATTATATTATATTATATTTATGTGCATAGTTGAACTGTAATTTTAGCTCCGTTGCGTTGCGCGTTGATAGTTGGTTCATGTCCCGGTTCCGGATTTTCGAACGTCCTTGTGTACTATTTAATATCTTGTACTTTGCATTTTTCGGCTTGTACTCTTGTAATTTTGAGACGTTTCTTATCAATAAATTGAACCACTTGGATTGTATTTTGTACTCTTTAGCGTTTTGGTCATTTGCGTCTTCACATTTTATTATTTAAACGAATATCACTTGTAAATAGAACAATTGCAACTAAAAGCTTGTCTTTTTTGAAGGATAATGCTATGAAATATGTGTTCGTATTTAGCATTATCAAATATTCCCACACTTGAGCGTTGAGTGTCCTCAAGCAATATAGAACTTGAATATAACTTTACTAGAATCACTTCTTTATTCTTCACACTTTGTACATCAGGGATTTTAATATGGCGGTATGAACAATGATAGTAACGATGTGGATTACAGTCCCACATGACTATAAAAATTTAGATCATTTAGGAAATTGGATCTTTATGAAAACATTTGATCTTTTGAAAATTCAATCTAGCTTTTACCCTAGATAAGTTTTCTGGAATAACCCTTCACCGTTGTTTGCAAAATGTTTTTGTGGGTTTTGTGGGTTTCAGATTTGAAAATTTTAGCTCAAAACTTGCAGTTTTGTGTCACCCACTTGCTAACCTTGTATTGGGAAAGCAACACGTCCAGTATACTTGCTCCGTATATTACCTTTCGGTAAACTACCGTCCGGTTGTAAAGGAAAGCGTTGAACAAGAAACTGTTAAGGCAATGTCTAATGACATGCTTTTGATTATGGTCTATATCGTGTTGGATGCAATTACTATCCTTTGTAGGAGCAATAGTAAAGATCACCCTATAGTTTTTCGGTCTAGCACAAGGTCCTGTCTTCGACCATGCTATGCAACCACCGTTCTGACGGTTGACACCCGATTTGGTTCAGGTGACCTAATGAATTCCAGGTGAATTCCTAGGATTTTATGTTCAATGGTAATGAACGTATTGAAAATAGAGTTTCAGAAAACAAATCGGTTTGTAATTTTGATCAAAATATTTTCTCGTTCAAGCTCGAGTTTAGATATCATTGAATTCCATTAGTTTGAATTCTCAATCTTTAAGGTCAATCTCAAGGATTGAATAATATCAGTCTTAAAAGCTGATTTTTGATCTTTAAGGAGATTATCCTTTCTGGAGATCTGATTTATTAGTCTTATAAGCTAATTTGTACGGTGCCCCCCATTGTACGAGACAGATCCTCTCATGGTTAGGATAAGTCTGACCACTTGGCGACCCTGTTTGATGCTGAGGTCCGTGGATTTCCAGCTGATTTTTGAGAAAACTTTTCAAGGTTTTTCGTAGTCTCTACAACTGGTCTGGACGACAACTTCCTGACCTAAATCAAGAAGCGCGTGTCTTTTTCTCGGAAGACTTTACTTCCTTATAAATTCTATTTATATTACAATAAACTGGGTAAAAGTAATTAATATTGTTCAAAACAAAAGTATCTTTAATTATTTGTACAAAAATATGTAATATATGTCCTAAATAACTTGGTAAATTTTTTCCACACTTGGCTTTTATTTTTCTTTCTTTGCCTTTTTATTCTCCTCTATTCTATTTTAAATGAATTCAAGCGTTTTGAGTTGTTTCTCAATTTATGTCCTTTCTGAGGTAACAATAATTTCGGTGTTAACACCTAGTTTTATCGTTTATAAATATGTATAAACATGATTTTGAGTTCATTTAGTTGAATATTTTGAAAAATTTTACTAGAAATGGGTAGTCAGTATATAAGACTAGGGCTGTTCTTTATTATCAGAGAGCACTAGATTCTAATATAACTACTGCGTTACTAGTAAAGTTTAACGGTGGCTATTAAACCAAGTGTATAAGTCAAAAAAATTTAAAACTGAAAGAATTTAATCCCTTCCCACACTTAAGATCTTGCAATGCCCTCATTTGCAAGAAATCAGTAGTAATTTAAATTTTTGAGGGTGATTAGCGTAGAAAAATGATTAAATTTTACCAAAGTTTCCAAACATATTGTTGTTTGTGTTGAATGATAAATTATGCACATCATTTGTTCATTCCTGCATTTGTTATTTCACATATATTTTGCATCTTGTCGTCAAAATTAGTTGCTTTTGCTGAACTTAATGTCAGTCTTTGAAAATGCGTTGTTTTACCCTGTTGTGTACAAAAAATACATACAATACAAATATAAACATGCATGGTAATTTGAAATGGGACTTAATATCCCACTTTCAAATTACAAAAATGAAATATTAGTACAAAATAATAAAAATATTAAACATTACATTAAAGTATCAAAATGTTAAATGTTTAGCATAAATAGATAAAAAATAATAAAAGATAAGAAATCACCAATGGAACACTATTGATTTGGATAGGGATTCCAGTTCATATCATCGTTCGGGTTCCATGGTTGATGATAGGTGTTCTGGTAGGCTTGGTTGGGGTCGTACAGGTCAAAGGGTGGTCGCATGTCGGGCTGATGTGGTGGATAGTAAGCAGGTCTAATCGGGATGAAGTTATTTGGTACCTGATATGATAGCTGGCTCATGATTTGGTGCTGATGAACTTGCCAGCTATCGTGTTGGCGCTGCCTGGAAGTCTCATACACATTCGCGGCTTACCACTGCTCATACTGACGATGCCTAGCCTCGTTATTCATTTCCACCTCATCTACACGCTGAATAACGTCAGTAAAACTATCCCTAATGACATCCCTGATGTCATCTGCTTCCTCCATCTCCTCATCCAAACCCCTCTCTACCTATGGATGGGTGCCATGATATGGTATTGGCATATTATGCCTCCGTTTTAGTACCTTTGCACCCTGATAAACCTGCAAGCCTATGCTCTCAGCTTATTCCTCAACTACCATCATTTGACCCCCGTGTTCCCTATCTACACCTAAGTACTCTCCAATGAGAGTAATAAAAATACCTCCTCCTATTATTCCCCTGTCCTGTATACCTTCCACAACTTTGGACAAATAATACCCAACACAGTAGGGAATATTAACAAAGCCTCTAGTGTCTCGAATGCACTTAAGGTAAAATAAATCGTTTAGAGTCATTTTCTCCTTATTTTTACCTCTTTGTGTAATCGAGTTAGCTAAAAATCTATGTATTATACAAAGCTCTGCTTTTCTAATATCTAAATAGGAGTGTCTTCCTGCCCGTGTAAACACATTAAAATTTGACATACGCCTCCATACGGCGTTAGCGTCAAAATCTCTATCTACCCTTTCACCGTGATAAATTAAAGCTGTACAATCAGGTGATAATAATTTAGTGGGGGTGTAAATCTTTAAAGCTCTAGCCATGTCTATCATAGACATCCTGTGCATCCTACCCCCAAGTAAAAATCTAAGAAAACTCTTATCGTCTAACCTATCTACATCCTTATTTAAAGCTATAGTACTCAGTAGCTCAACACACCACTCCTTATATACAGGCCTACGAGTGGTAAATAAACGTTCCCAATCAGTAAAAGAAGAGCTGCCATACCTTTGGATTAGATGCTGCCTAACTGAGTTAGCTAGGTGGACCCTTACCAAAGGCTCCCAATCGATTACCCTTGGTACCTCTACATTTTTGGTCCAAAGCTTAAATTTGTTACTTTGGTACGTCGGGTAATCTCTCCAACTTCTATCAAACCTTAGATTGGGGTGTAACTCCTCTTCATGAATTCTCGAGTGTTCTATTACATGGTGAACGGGAAATACTACGTAGGCTGTAAAAAATTGTGGCTCCGGCTCATAGTATGGCACGTGTTGATTATAATGTTGTTGTTGTTCAGGTTGTGATTCCAGTTGCGGTTCTTGATGAGGTTCTTGTTCAGGTCGTCTCGACGATGATGCACCTTCTGTATCGGTATTTCTCTGCAAAACACATTAAACACAAAATTTGTGCATCCAAATATGCATTAGTGTTAGCAAAATAACAAATTAAAACAATTACAATAACATGTTTAATCCATATTAAACTTATACTCATTTTCATATTTTTATTAATTCTACAACTTTTCAAATAAGCATATATGAAAAGGTATACAAAGTTCATAAGCATTCAACTCAAATAACATGTTAAAATAATCATTACTAGTAATTAATTAAGTTTCAAATGTCATTTACATCAATTTAATCAAGTTCATGAATTTTAGACTTAAAAAGTTCACTTTGATGCTCAAAAATCATGTTTAGGATCAAAGTCAGGATCATTTAGCAACCTAAACATGTTACACTACTTAATTTGGCAATAATCCATAACAAAAATTGGCCATAACCTGTTTATATCAAAAAGCCCCAAATTGCTCAAGAACACAAACCCTAGATTTCTAAAAATTTTGAAGTTTAAGGCTTCAAATCATGTTAAATAGCATCAATCTAGGTTATACATGCATAATATACTAACAATTTAACTCTAATTACACTAAAAATTATCAAAATCAAATTAGGACAAATATTTGAAATTATCACAAAAATTAGGAAATTTATGAGTTTAGGGATGAAATTTTTACCTTTCTGCTTCCCCATCTGAGAAAAGACATGATTATAGCGGATTATAGAACGAAATTTGGTTGATTTTGATGAAAAATTGCGAATTTTTAGAGCGTTTTTGGGAGGGTTTTCGTGTATGTGTGTGTGTTGAAGTGGGAAGACAGAAGCAGCGACTGCCTTTATGTTCTGTCCAGTTTTTGTGGTCCATGCGACTGCATGGTTTACTAGGCAAAACCCCATGTGATCGCATGGGGTGTATTTCCTCTATTTTTTTTTATAAAAACCTTTATCTTGTAAAACACTTAATTAATTTAATTTTAAAATTTTGTTTCTTTTTAGAATGAGGGCGTTTCGGTACGTTTACCTAGTTTGTCCCTCGACAAAATTTTAAAATTTCTCATTTTAAAGCGTTGTTTTAAAAGCAAAGATTTTTGGTTTTTTTTTAATGTTTTTTGGCATACTTTAAATCAATAAGATTAAAATAAATGATAATAAAATTTCTCGTCCCGCCCTTGGGTAAAGCAATTTCGGTTCAACGACCTAGTTTTCAACTTACGGCGAATTTTAAAAATCATATTTTTAACTTAATGAAATAAAGTAAATTTTGTTTTTAAATTCACACCAAACTTAAATTGAAAATACATAAAATTTAAAATTCATATAAATATCATTAATATTTTTATACATTAATTTTACAAACTTATATTGAAAATATTAATTTTTAAAATATTTAAAAAACTTAAATATATTGGTTTTAAAAATTTACAATATTAATTTTAAAAATATTTATATATTAATTTTAAAAACAAGGTAAAAAAAATAAAATTAAAAATCTTTTTGGTCTTTTATCCCACTTTAATCAATCAAATATTATCAAAAATATACGCCCCTCTTTTGGGTAAAGTAATTTCGGCTATATTACCTAGTTTTACTCCTGCCGAATTTCTGAAATATTTTGGATTGATTGATTAAAGATATTTATACCTTATGAATAAACGATAAATTTCGCAGTGATGTAATAAATTTTTGTATGATATCAATAATTTCGGTTTCGCATACCTAATTTTATTGAATATCAATTTAATACTTTATAGCGAACGATTCAGTGTTTATTATCAAAAGGTTAAAAGCAATAAATAAAAACAAATAAAAACTGTACATACTTACCTGTTAGATAGAATTCTCAGAGACCTGCTTTAGTCGACTCATAGGAGAGTCGTGTGATTTGGTTTTCCATAGCAACATAAGCGTAACCTCGATTCTTCATTAACTTTTCTTCTAAACATATGAACGGTCCTTCTCTGCATAGAGTAACAAATTCGGTATTTGAATATGTTTGATTGTTCGAACATTTACCTTCGTGTGACCATTTTTCGCATTTATGACATCTTTCAAGGTGTCGTGCTCTTCTTTTTGTTGTAGGATTTTCCTTTACCAAAATGTATCTTATGATGATTCTTCCTGAGTTCTTTCCTCACTTCGTCCATTTTGCCTCTTATGAATGATACCAGTTCACTCGGGAAGGTGTTATTATTACGTTTAGTAATCATAGCGTGTAGTAGTAGACCATGGTTCAGATCAAAGAAATTCTTCATCTCGTAAAACCTAAAAGAAATAAAAATTCAGAATGGAGGGAGAAGACTAGTTCTTTAGGGTCTGCTAGGGAAAGACCATGCGGATTCCATTTTTGAGAACTACACGAAAACAGAAAATCTAACTCTAACAGAAATACATATTACCCTTAAAAGATTCGAATCTTCCCACACTTAGTTAGCTGTGGTGTCGAAATTGTGATTAACTTCATCTTCAACTTCCATTGAATTATCTATGTAATGTTTAACTCCGTGACCATTAACCTTAAATTCAATCCCATTCGAATTTATTAATTTTACTATTCTGTATGAGAAAACTCTTTTGACTATGAATGATCCAGACCATCTAGATTTCAATTTTCCAGGAAATAGTTTGAATCGTGAATTGAAAAGAAGAACTCTATCTCCTTCTTTAAATTCTTTTGAACTTCGGATTCTTTTATCATCCAATTTCTTCGTTCTTTCCTTATAGATTAACGAATTTTCGTATGCTTCATGTCTCAATTCTTCTAATTCGTTTAGTTGACTTAACCGTAGACGTCCGACCTCATGTAAATCAAGATTACACGTCTTCAAAGCCCAAAATGCTTTGTGCTCAATTTCTACTGGAAGGTGACATGCTTTTTCGTAAACGAGTTTAAAAGGTGTGGTTCCAATTGGAGTTTTGTAGGCTGTTCTAAAAGCCCAGAGTGCATCCTCCAATTTCATGGACTATTCATTCGGATTTGATCCTACGGTTTTCTCTAGAATACGTTTTTAAAACTCGGTTGGTATTTTCAACTTGTCCACTTGTTTGTGGATGATAAGCGGTTGAGATTTTATGAGTTACTCCATATCTTTTAAGAACTTTCTCAAGTTGATTATTACAAAAATGAGTACCCCGATCACTTATTAAAGCTTTCGGTGTTCCGAACCTAGCAAAAAGACGTTTTAAAAAGTTGACTACAACTCGTGCATCGTTAGTTGGGAGAGCTTGTGCTTCCGTCCATTTAGATACATAATCAATGGCAACGACAATGTAGAGATTATTATGAGATTTTGGAAATGGACCCATAAAGTCAATACCCCAAACGTCAAATACTTCACATACTTGAATAACATTTTGTGGCATTTCATCACGTTGACTTATTTTTCCGGCCCTTTGACACGCATCAGAGGATTTACAAAGAAGGTGTGCGTCTTTGAAAATTGTAGGCCAATAAAATCTAGCATCGTAGACTTTTCTTGCTGTGAGTTGAGGCCCATAATGCCCTCCTGTTGGTCCTGTGTGACAATGGTTTAAGATTTGACTAGCTTCATCTTCGAATACACATCGGCGTATTATTCTATCGGGACAACTTTTAAACAAATGTGGATCTTACCAGAAATAGTGTTTTATATCAGTAAAGAATTTCTTTCGTTTTTGGTATGACAACCCTTTTTCAAGGAATCCACATACTAAGTAGTTTGCATAGTCTGCAAACCATGGAATTTCATTATAATCGATCTTCAATAGATATTCATCAGGAAAGTTATCTTGTATAGCCGATTCATTTAGAACTTCTGATTCAGGATTTCAAGACGAGAAAGATGATCAGCGGCGAGATTTTCTGCTCCCTTTTTGTCTCGGATTTCAATATCGAACTCTTGTAAGAGTAAGATCCAACGGATTAATCGTGGTTTGGCATCTTGTTTTGAAAATAAGTATCTAAGAGCAGAATGGTCAGTATAGACCACCGTTTTAGCTAGAACGAGATATGAACAAAATTTGTCAAAAGCAAAGACAATAGCAAGGAGTTATTTTTCAGTAGTTGTGTAATTCATTTGTGCTCCTTGTAACGTCTTACTAGCGTAATAAATAGGTTTAAATCGTTTTTCAATCCTTTGTCCTAAAACGGCTCCCATTGCAAAATCACTTGCATCGCACATGAGTTCAAATGGTAGATTCCAATGTGGAGTTATCATGATTGGCGCATTAGTGAGTTTTTATTTAATAATATTAAAAGATTTGATGCATTCATCTGAAAAGATGAATGGATCATCTTTTTCTAGGAGTTTATTCACAGGAGTGGCAATTTTAGAAAATCTTTTATGAAACGTCGGTAAAAACCGGCATGCCCTAGAAAACTCCTAACTCCTCTAACATTGGTGGGATGTGGAAGTTTAGCAATTACATCTACTTTAGCTCTATCCACTTCAATTCCTTCCTTTGAAATTTTATGACCAAGAACGATGCCTTCTCTAACCATGAAATGGCATTTCTCCCAATTAAGAACTAGATTTGATTGCTCACATCTAATAAGCATTCGTTCAAGATTAACTAGACATGTTTCAAAAGTATCACCGAAGACTAAAAAGACATCCATGAAAACTTCCATGCATTCTTCTATCATGTCGTGAAAAATCGCCATCATGCTCCTTTGAAAGGTTGCAGGGGCGTTGCAAAGTCCAAATGGCATGCGTTTGTAAGCAAAAGTACCATAAGGGCACGTGAATGTGGTTTTCTCTTGGTCCTCGGGTGCTATTGGAATTTGAAAATATCCGGAGAAACCGTCAAGAAAATAATAGTAACTGTTCCCGGCTAACCTTTCCAACATTTGATCAATGAAAGGTAAGGGAAAGTGATCTTTTCTAGTGGCGTCATTTAATTTTCTATAATCAATATAGACACGCCATCCTGTTACAGTCCTAGTAGGAATAAGCTCATTTTTTTCATTTGTGATAACAGTCATGCCACCCTTCTTAGGTACACATTGAACTGGGCTTACTCATGGACTATCAGAGATTGGATAAATTAAACCTGCATCAAGCATTTTAATAATTTCTTTCTTAACGACATCTTGCATATTAGGATTTAATCTTCGTTGGCGTTGTACATATGTTTCATGACCTTCTTCCATAAGGATTTTATGTGTGCAATACGAAGGACTTATGCCTTTAATGTCATGAATCTTCCATGCAATAGCTGGTTTATGAGATTTTTGAAGACGATATTATTATAGGTAATTCAGATATCACCATGTAAATAAGCGTATTCCAAATGGTTTGGAAGTGGCTTTAACTCTAATATCGGTGGTTCTTCTATCGATGATTTGTATCGATATCTGTCTTCCTCTTTTAGCATTTGAAGTTCTTCTGTTGTTGGTTCGTATTCATTAGCCATGAGTGCGGCTAACATTTCAGCTTTATTAATTGGTTCAGTTCCTTCTCCTAAAGAACATTCTCCTGTTCCTTGTAATTCTGAAAATTCTTCTAACAATTCTATATGTGAATCTATAGTTTGAATGTAATAACATGTATCATCTGCAGATTGCGGTTTTTGCATGGCTCTATCAACAGAAAAGGTAACACTCTCGTCCTCTATACTTAGGGTCAGTTTCTTACCAAACATGTCTATTATTGCTTTAGCCGTGTTTAAGAATGGTCTTCCTAATATAAGAGGAACTCGAGAATCTTCTTCCATGTCCAGAATAACAAAATCTACTGGAAATACTAAAGTACCAACTTTAACTAGCATGTTTTCCATTATCCCTCTAGGATATTTTACTGATCGATCTGCTAGTTGTATGCTTATTCGTGTTAGTTTAAATTCTCCAAGGTCTAGTTTAGCATATAATGAATACGGCATTAAATTTATACTAGCACCTAAGTCTGCTAATGCTTCTATTGAACAAAGGCTACCCAGAAAATATGAAATTATGAAACTTCCTGGATCTGAGAGTTTTTCTGGTAGCTTATTCAATAGCACTGCAGAACAATTAACATTCATAGTAACAGCCGAAAGTTCTTCCATTTTCTTTCTATTTGTGATTAGATCTTTCAGGAATTTGGCATATCTAGGCATTCCTAAAATCACATCAATGAAAGGAAGATTGACATTTATTTGTTTAAACATATCCAAGAATTTGGATTGCTCGGCTTCAAGTCTTTCTTTTCTCATTTTACTGGGGTAAGGAAGCGGTGGTTGGTATGGTTTAACATAAGGTTTAGCCTTAACTGTGTTATCTTCATTAACCTTTTCAACTACCGGTTCTGTTTCCTTATCTTGCTCAGGCTGTGGTGCCTATGTAGGAATAGAGTCATCAGAAATTACAGGTATTTTAGGTGGTTTAAGTGTAATACCACTTCTCGTGGTAATGGCTTTAGCTGTTTCATTTCGGGGGTTAGCATTTGTATCGCTAGGTAGACTTCTCGGTTTTCTTTCACCTATCAACCTTGTTAGGTTACTTACTTCTTGTTCCAGATTTTGAATAAAAGCTTGTTGATTTCTAAATGCTTGAGCATTTTGTTCATTGGTTTGTTTCTGAGATGTGAAAAACTGCGTTTAAGATTCAACTAGCTTCAACATCATGTCTTCTAAATTTGTCTTTTTATCATCGATTTGTGGTGGTTTATTTTGAAAAATTGGTCTTTGCTGATTGTAAGTATTATTAGATACTTGTTGATTGCTAGGACCTTGTTGGTTGTTGTATGGAACATTTCGGTTATAATTTTGATTTTGATTGTAGTTTGGTCTTGGCGGTTGATAATTATTCTGATAATTATTTCCAGGCCTTTGATTCATATATGAAAAATTCTCTCTTTGTTCCATTGTTTGTTCAATACTGAGACAATCTTTTGTCAAATGTGGTCCTCCACACTGCTCACAACTAATTCATATTGCGTGAATATCCTTAGTCATCTTTTCCATTCGTCTTTCGAAAGCATCTAACTTTGCGGAAATGGAATCAAAATCATGGCTAGAATCGGCTCTAGCTGCTTTAGATGATCTAACGATGTCTTTTTCTTGATGCCACTCATGTGAGTGGGAAGCAGTGTTATTAATAATTTTGTAAGCTTCAGTTGCGGTTTTCTTCATAATGGAACCACCAGCTGCTATGTCGATGTCTTTTCGTGTGGTAATGTCGCATCCTTGGTAGAATATTTGTACTATTTGATAAGTGTCTAAACCATGTTGAGGACATCCTCTCAACAATTTTCCAAATCTTGTCCACGCCTCATATAGAGTTTCATTTGGCTTTTGCGTGAACGTAACAATTTCTCCTTGAAGTCTCTTGGCTTTAGATGCCGGAAAGAATTGTTTAAGAAAATTTTCACCGAAAACATCCCACGTATCAATCGCCCCTTCAGGTAACGATTCAACCAATCTTTGGCTTCTCCCTTTAAAGTCCAGGGAAATAACATGAGATAGATCTGTTCATCTTCAACTTCTCTGATTTTAAATAAAGTACAGATCCTATTAAAGGTACGAAGATGTTCGTTTGGATCTCCCTTCGGCGCACCACTAAATTGGCATTGATTAGTTACCATGTGTAGTATTTGTCCTTTGATTTCATAATCTGGCGCATTAATGTCTGGTTGAGTAATGGCATGACCTTGGCCAGTGCGTTTAGCCCTCATTCGGTCTTCCATACTTAGAGGTTCCAGATTTTCCATGATTGAATTTTTTGAATCTGAATCACTCGAGGATTCTGATTTAATGGTTTCTTCCTCGACAATCTCTGGATGAGTAATGTGTGGTTCAGGAGGAATGATTAGTGGTTCAGGATCTCTGAATTGTCCCTGAATATCCTCTGGATTCTCAATTGTGAGGTAGGGTTCAAAAAATGGATTATAGGAAATTTGAATTGGAGTACTTGGTCGACTAGATGACGATTCTAAAGAAAAATCAACGGCGACAATGTTGGCTAGATGTCTTGATCGAGTTACAGGTGGTGAACGTATGAAAGGTGGTGAACATTTTGCTCGGTGCATTCACTGAATATCCTATTAGTTATAAAAATAAAAATTATTAAAGCTATCAAATTAATAGACTTTTCTGATTTTGCCCACGTTTCGAAAAGCCAATAGATGCAGCAGGTAGCCAGGACCCTTTAAATCGGAAGCCCACAACTCGCCACTAACAAATCCAACTATTACTACGAACCAGAAAATTTTGAATGTCTATCAATTTAACCGCTTAAAATAATTTTTCGTCGAAATTTAAAGAAGATAAAATCTATGTCCTAAAAACTAGAGCGTAGAAATGAGAAAGAAGAAGAGTGCGTCGAAAAACGTCGAAAAATAAAAGGTTGAAAAATAATAATAAGAAAATAAAGTGTCGAAACTAAAAAGTCTAAAAACTAAATATTAAAAATTACGTCTAATGGAATTAAAGCTTAAAAGGAGTTCTATATCCAAAACGGCAATAACTTAAAAGTTACTAAAACATAAACTGCGTCGCAAAATTTTAAAGCGCTTAAATCTTAATCTAAAGAAAAAGTACTTAAGGGATTTTACGGCAAAGCCTAAAGATCTAGAAATATAAATTAACTACGGTAAAAACTAAGTTTAAACTAATTACGAACGATAAAAATACAAATTACAAATTAAACGATAAAAATATACAATTTATAAAAAGATATAAAAAGTGATAAAATTACTTATTTTTATAAAGATATTATTTTTATATTATTATTTTATAAAAGTATTAATTTTATAATTAATAAAACTAATTAAAACTTAAAAATACAAATTAAATAAACTAAAACAAATTATTAAAAATAAACCCTAATTCTAATTAATTATTAATAATTAATAATAATAATTAAACGTAAGCCCTAATCTGCAATCTGAGGTACCGGACCTGTCAAATCAATTCATGCGATCGCATGGATTGTGTGTAAGATTTTCATGCGGTCGCATGGCTTCGGTTTCCAGGCCAAGTAGTTGGGCTGTTACAGTTGGGTCCGTTTACTCTTTTACTTAATTTTTTTTCTTGATTTTTAATAAAATAAAAATAAAATAACTTAAATAAAACTTATAAATTAAAAAAAATAATTTACTTATTAGTTTTTATAACTTTTAAAAATAAAAATATAAACTTTTTAATTTAAATACTTAAAAATATAGAAATGTAGATTTTTTTTTATATTTTTATGTTTAAAACTTATATAAATATATTTTTACAAAACTAAATTAAAAACAAAAATTTTTTTTATAGCGTTTCGCTTCGGTGTTGAGTGTTCCCCGGCAGCGGCGCCAAAAATACTTGATGTTATGCGAGGTGTATACGAAATAGTTATATTTTTATTGCGAAATACTATTAAATACGATACAATTTTACACAAGTTATTTATTTATTTATTGAATGGAATATACCTAAACCTTGCTACAACACTTATAGGCAGTGTACCTAATCGTAGAGTAGTGTAGTTTTTAGTAAGTCCGGTTCGTTCCACAGGGATACAACTAAATTTAACGCTATATTATATTTTAAACTATATTTGTATATAAATATATATATAAGTAGTATTATTATTATTATAAAAAGGGGGTTTTACCGTTTAATGACCGGTTTGTCGATTTTATGTCTTAAGTCGCAATTAAAACCTAATGTAAAATATAAAATATACAAATGACTTAATTTAAAGCGTAAAGTAAATGACGATAAATAAAAGTGCGATAAATAAAAGTGCAATAATTTAAAGTACGATAAATAAAATGACAGTAAATAAAAGTACGATGAGATATAAAATAAAGGAATTATGCTTATTTAAACTTCCGTAATCATCATGTTCGACGTGTTGATTTTAATTTATTACCATGGGTTAATTGTCCTTTGTTCTGGATTATTCGATATGTCCATCTGGTTTTTGTCCATAACAGTCCATCAGTCATAAATATAAAGTGCGAGTGTCCTCGTCAAATTATCCTTATACCCGAAGTCAAATATTCCAACTAATTGGGGACTTAAACTGTAACAAGGTTTTAATACTTTGTTTAATAATTACACCAGGATATCGACTGCGTGTAATCCAAGGTTTTAATACTTTGTTAACAATTACGCCAAGTGTCCTTGTATGTAATCCACCCCTGTTTTAATGAGTCCATTGACTATTAATCCATCCCTGTATCCAGTTAAATGAACGATTATTAGTATTTATAAATATCCCGCCCATCGTATCCGATCGAGTGTATGTGGTTATTTATAATTACCTCAAATTGTAAATCTCTATATTAAATTAACGAACTATCATTCAGTTAAACAAATATAAAGCCCATTAATAGCCCATAGTCCAATTTCCACAAGTGTCGGTCTTTTGTCCAAACCTCAATTATGGTACAAAGCCCAATAACCCCGTCTTTAATATTTAGCCCAACATCATGATTACTTTGGCTTAAATAAGCATAATAATAACTTAGCTACGAGACATTAATTTAAAAAGGTTGAACATAACTTACAATGAGTATTAATCGCGTAGTGTTACACGGACAGAATTTCGACTTACAAACTTAAAATATTCGCCACTATAACCTTATTATTATTAACTTAATATTAAAATTATAATTATAAAATATAAATATAAATATATATCAGCGAGTGAGAGATATATGATATGGTGTCTAGAATTCGGCAGAAACGTTCCAATTTATAGCACTTGGCCAACATTTTACTGCCATGCGATCACATGGTTTTTGTGCTTCCAGGCCATGCGATCGCATGGCCCTCTGATCCAGCTCACAAAACTTTGTTTTCTAGTTTGCCGACAGTTTTTAATATATAAATATAATATAATATATATATATATATATATATATATATATATATATATATATATATATATATATATATATATATATATATATATATATATATATATATATATATATATATATATATATAATTTATAGAATTATTTATATATTATATTATATTTATGTGCATAGTTGACTTGTAATTTTAGCTCCGTTGCGTCGCGCGTTGATAGTTGGTTCATGTCCTGGTTCCGAATTTTCGAACGTCCTTGCGTACTATTTAATATCGTGTACTTTGCATTTTGCGGCTTGTACTCTTGTAATTTTGAGACGTTTCTTATCAATAAATTGAACCACTTGGATTGTAAGTCGAACGCTTTAGCGTTTTGGTCGTTTGCGTCTTCAAATCGTCGAATCTGTCTTTTGTCTTCACCTTTTATTATTTAAACGAATATCACTTGTAAATAGATTAATTGCAACTAAAAGCTTGTCTTTCTTGAAGGATAATGCTATGAAATATGTGTTCGTATTTAGCATTATCAGGGATATGCTACCCAATCCTAATAACTCCAAAAGCACATCATCTAAAGCAAACTACGTGAGTCCACTAGTCCCCATGCTTACCCGAGCCACCGCCTCCAAGCCAATCTATAAAAATGTAAACAACGAGAGGGTAAGCTAACGCTTAGTGAGTGAGAATATACTACATACATATATATGCATAAAATGGACACGCCACACAATAATAAACAAATAACGCATACCAGAGCATCCAAGCATAAAGGCAAGCTAAGCTAAGCATACCGTACGATCACTAAGCAACAAGCTAAACAAATAACAATAAATATAAGTTCACCAACGACGATGTGAACAATGCCAGTAATCTACACCCGGAGGGTTAGCTACATCACAACAATACGACAATATATAAAATAATATATAACGTCCAAGGTTAACTCCTTAACCCAATACTAAAACCGACTACCAATTACCAAAACGAAGTTTGGCCGAGCTACACAAGCCTTAGTAAATCCGCATCCACACGAGACTACTATCTTCAATAACATAACAACATCGAGGTTGGCCGAACTACACGAGCCTTAGTAATCCGCAACCACACGAGATCACTACCTCAATAAGATGATCGAACTACACTCGTCATCGTGAATTTCGCATCCACATGTGACTCTCTTCTCGATATCAAAACCCTTCGCCATTGGGGTTAAATAATCCATATCACAAGCACATGTGATAACGTACAAGCAAAGTGTGCACCTCGCCAAAGGTGGACAACCAAAACGCATAACCGTGCCAATTGGACCCATACACAAGTCCATCAAATCCACCTATATGTGAAGTGAGCTCTATAGCCGAGAATCACTTCACCCGACCCGCACCCATCCTACACGTACATATGCACATAGGATATTAACACTCACCTTATCGTCTTGATGAATGCTACCGAATAATCCGCAACTCGCCGATGGAAAGTACCTATTCCATTTACCACATGAAAGGACCCGTTCATATACATTATAAATGATTCACAGTAGTTGATTTCATTGCGAGGTATTTGACCTCTATATGATACATTTTACAAACATTGCATTCATTTTTAAAAGACAAACTTTCATTACCTCGAAAGTTGACGGCATGCATACCATTTCATAATATATCCAACTATATTTGACTTAACAATAATCTTGATGAACTCAACGACTCGAATGCAACGTCTTTTGAAATATATCATGAATGACTCCAAGTAATATCTCTAAAATGAGCAAATGCACATCGGAAGAATTCTTTCATACCTGAGAATAAACATGCTTTAAAGTGTCAAACAAAAGGTTGGTGAGTTCATTAGTTTATCGTAATCGATCATTTCCATCATTTTAATAGACCACAAGATTTCAGATATATAATTGTACACGTAACCCGAGTACAAAATAGTACGCATAACCTGCGAATTAAAAATCATTCATATGGTGAACGCTTGATAACCGACTTAACTTTAATGCATAGAATATCCCCAAACAGAACCTCTCGTCTGTATAATAATAATAATCTCGAAGTACTAAAGCATCCGTACCCCGGATGGGACTTGTCGAGGTCCATAGATCTATCTTTAGGATTCGCGTTAATTAGGGGCCATACCCATTTCCTAATTATTAGGTTACCAAGCTAAAAAAGGGTGATATTCAATATTCATAATCCAGCCATAGAATGTAGTTTTTGATCACTTGTGTCTATTTCGTAAAACATTAGTAAAATCATCCCATGTATTCGCAGTCCCAAAAATATATATAAAAAGGGAGTAATGAAACTCACGATACAATATTTTGTAGTAAAAATATTCATACGACTATGCTGAACAATGCAGGGTTGGCCTTGGATTCACGAACCTATATCATTTCTTTATTTATTAATACACATAATTCTAATCGAACAATATATATAAATTTATTAGTTATATCATTTTTATATTGAAAATATATATATATATATATATATATATATATATATATATGTTTCATATATTCATTTTGTATATGAAAATATATATTTTGTTATGTTATATGTATTATATATATATATATATATATATATATATATATATATATATATATATATATATATATATATATCGTTTGTTTGTTAAAATATAGTAATTATAATAATACAAAATATTATTTGTAATGGAAAAAATGATAATAATGATAATACCTAATGTTACTAATAAAAATATTAAAGTTAATAATTTTGTTAATAATAATATTGATGATAGTTTTTGATTATAAATCTCATAATGATGATAATAGTAGTTTTTGGTAACATGAATAATTTAGTAATAATGGTAGAGAAAATAATAATTTTTGATTTTTGTACATAATACATAATAATAATAATTATAAAAATCTTATTATTAATGGTAATCTTAATAATAATACTTTTACTAATAATAATAATAACTCCTAAATGTTTCTAATACTAATATTAATGATAATAATTATAATACAAGTAATAATAACAGTAATAATAATACTAACAATAATAATATTAGTAATGATAATACTAATAAGTTTTGAATTGTAATTATAGTACTTATAATAATAATAATAATAATTACTTATAATAATAATAATAATAATAATAATAACAAAAATGATAAGTGTAATAATATCAATAATAATAATAATAATAATAATTATAATAACAATACTAATAATAATAGTAATCATAACAACAACAACAACAACAACAACAACAACAACAACAACAACAATAATAATAATAATAATAATAATAATAATAATAATAATAATAATAATAATAATAATAATAGAACATAAGTCTTCCTTCAAGGAAAATAGGCATAAAATATATATATATATATATATATATATATATATATATATATATATATATATATATATATATATATATATATATATATATATATATATATATATATATATATATATATATATATAACGAAACCTGTTGCTGTTCGTGAACAAAAAAATTAATAAAAACTCAAACCGTGATTTTTTAAATGTGAAACTTTTTAGATTATGTTTACAACATAAAAGGTGTTGTAAATCAATCATAGAAACTTTATGAACCCTTAATTTTAACAGAAACGACATCTAGAATTCCAATTTAATCTTTGAATAACGCTTAACTTTTTATTTCAGAAACTTTGACCTTGAAATTCTCGATCAATACGAGGAATTGGAGGTTGAAATTTTACAGAAAGCTCGTTTATAAGATTCCTAATACAAATACATATTTAGATTTTTGAAAAACGATTTAAATTAACGATTTTGTTAAACAATTACGCGTATAGGGGAAACTCACAGTTTTCTCCTCTTTATCTGATTAATTCTCTTAGATAAAAGCTGTAGTAATTTTAATTGATAATAAAAAATGAATAATTGAAGGATTTTATCCACAATGTTGAGCTTAAATCCCTAGCTTTATAGCTAAATATGGACGACAGGAAAAATATGCGAGCAGAGGGGTACAAACAGAAGAAAATAAAGCAGATATGTAATGAGCATTGATTGCGTACGATCCAGATTTTGATATCTAGCAATATGGGGACAAGAAAAAAATTGAATAAAGCTTGATAAGGATGTAAAATAGAATACGATATTTTTTTCAGTATTTGTATATTTAATCGCCTTTTATATAAATATATACTTCTATATATGTATATGTATATATATATGTATATATATATATATATATATATATATATATATATATCTATATATATATTATATATGTGTATGTATTTATATTCATATATCTGTATTTACATATTTTGGTTGTATATACTGTATACGTATATATCTAGTTTCTTATTTTTGATATTTAACTAACATAATCATCTTAATACTATTAATAATACTAATATTTATATTATTAATAATAATATTATTGATAATGTCTAATAATAATAAATTATAATTTATAATAAGACAATATTAATACTACAATAATGATAGTTTTTATAATTTTAATTACTAGTAATATTCTTATTAGTTACAATAATATTAATGTTGTTAATGATAATAATAGTATTAATAATAATATCATAACTTATATATATATATATATATATATATATATATATATATATATATATATATATATATATATATATATATATATATATATATATATCAAATTTTATATATATATATATATATAGTTATATCAGATTTAATATTATTAATAATACAAATATTAATGTTACTATTAATAATAATACTGAAAGTAATGCTCAAATTATTAATATAACATTTATACTTTATCTTGAAATTACATATAATATATTAATCTTACTTTTCATTAATTATGTATTACTTATATAATAACATATTCAATATTTATCATTTATAAATTTCATATATATTACAATATAATAATTATTAATAACAATCATATTTATATACAAATTCATTATACTTAATTATTTTGCATCTTCTTTTACATACTTAATTCTAATGATTCAATAACATTTTATTATTTCCAATACTTACATTTATTTTTATATATGTATATATTTATATTCAACAAATGTTCGTGAATCGTCGGAAATAGTCAAAGGACAAATGTATTAATGTAAGCTGTTCCAAAGTTTTCGAGGCTCAACATTACAGACTTTGCTTATCATGTCGAAATCATATAAGAATAAAGTTTAAATTTGGTCGAAAATTTCCGGGTCATCACAGTACCTACCCGTTAAAGAAATTTCTTCCCGAAATTTGATTGATGTGGTCATGGCTAACAATAAAAATGTTTTCATGACGAATATGAGTTGATAAATATCATTTTATCATTATTGCGTACTACAGATAAAACGATTCGATTATGTGAGGCGTACGAGTGAAGTTTTCATAAAAGGGTGAAATGAGAAATAGAGATTGGTCTTAGCTTTTGACGTTGTCTTGGTTGAATTCCGGAATTCAAGGGATTTAAAGAAAATTTTTGAAATCTAAAAGATTTGATTCTTCTGCGAATAATGAAATTAAGATCTCTATAATTAAATACGGTGATCTGCCTCGATTACTCTGTCTGATATTTCACTATAAATTCATTCCCTTCTTTTTCTTATTTCCACAACTCACACTTTCTATTCGTTCTCCCTCAATTCATACTTTTGTTTCCTCTTCCCAATTTTAAGTCAAACGAATAATGGTCCAGAATTCGTAGATATGAAGTTTCGAATGAACATGACTAATGTTCTAAGAAAGGAACGGTATTAGCACAATTTGACTTGTCAGATTACCAGAATTCAAGGAAAAAGATAGGACTATCAAGAAAATATGTTCTTGATATGTTTATAGACTAGATAGAATGTAAGAGTCGTGTAACATGGCACATGATGACGTTATGGTCTGTGAATCATCACGTTTCATTAGAAACTCAGCATGACTTACTGTAATATAATCACGTTGATCAAGTGTCATTATATTATACTAACTCATGCTTCAGTTCCCAACATTACTTCAAAATCATTCATATTTTAAATTTGATTTTTTCAGAATTTAGAAACTAAAAAGTTTCTTTTATGATGTAACAGATAACGCGAGAAGATAAATGATTTCAAATAAGAATAGTCATGAAAATATCTTCAGAAATATCGAAGATATTTTTAATAAACGATATGATGATATCTTAGAATATCTAAGATCAGAGGATTATGAAGAATATTGTCCGTAAGGATTTAGAGTAAGGAGCAAGGTATTTGCTAAAGATTTCAACAGACTCTGAATCATTTGGATTCATTGAAGGAAGATTTAGTCTTTATGATTTGTCCACAGTCTTTTTCATAGTTTGCTCAATCTGTTTTCCAGTTCCAACTTTTCTGAGTTTTTTTTCCCAACATACTATTCTTTATCATCAAACTTCTGATGGTTAAGGTCGTTTACAGTTTTTGCTGCTTCATCAGCAATTTTCAAAATTTGGAATATTGATTCGTAGACTGGGTACTTTTCAGAGTTTCAGAATGGAAGGTCAAAATTCTAAGAGGTAAAGGTTATATGTATACATATAACTGTTGTTGTAGAAACACTGCGAGATTCAAAATACTGATTGCTAATTCTCGGTAATTAGTATGGCAATTATCGTTATAAGATGTGAATGAGTATATGATAAGGTTTTGATGAACAATTATAATGGTTCTTCGGAGAGACTTAAGCTAATGAGTAATGAAGTTGCTGGTAAGTTTACTGCTAATGTGGTGGAATATAAATGGGTCTCCAGTAACGATGATGAAGGTGTAATCTTTATAATAAGGTTTATTCGAATGAAACATTCAAGTTGATATGTTGGAGCTGTGATAAAATTGGCTATTTTGGAAAGAGATTGCAAAGTTATTTTTGGTAATAACAACGCCAAGGAATTATAAATTCATTTTAAACTTCTACTTAGGTTCTAAGATTTTTCCAGGTGCATGCCCATATGCATAAGTTCTTCCTTTCATAGATAACTTGTGGTTAGATCATCCTCTCAATTGAGGTGTTTTCAAGAATCATGAAAGGGTTGAACGCAAATTGTAATCGTCAAGGTACAAATGAGGTTTAAGATGAAATCAAGTGGCAAACTTGAAGAAATGTTTAGTTTCATATGCTATAATCAATATTTTAATTCATTTTAATTGTCTAATATTATTAGTCCGCTGTTAATAGTCCACAGTTAGTAATTCAATAATTCATATGTAGTTTAATATAATATACGAATTAATTAATACGTATCGTGACCCATTGTATACATGTTTCAGACTCGATCACAACTCAAAGTATATATATTATTTTAGAATCAACCTCAACCCTGTATAGCTAACTCGATCATTACCGCATATAGGGTGTCTATGGTTATTCCAAATAATATATATAGATGCGTCGATATGATATGTCAAAACATTGTATATGTGTCCCGACGATATTTAAAGTGCGTAAAGTAAATAACAGAAATTAAATGACGATACATAAAATTGCGAGAATTAAATTGCGATGAAATAAATTGTGATAATTAAATGTAATAAGGAATTAACAGTTAGCTAGGAACAGTTAGCTAGGATTTTGTTAGCGTAGATTCTTAATAGAATTTCTCATAGTTAATTCGTTTGTTTCTAACAAATTTTATTTTGTCCAATGTTTTCTTCATTATGCCACTTGTTGAATTCTGATAGATCAAAATCCAAATATGAAATTGAATGAAAATGGTTATTCTGTGGTGAACGGATTCGTATATCCGTGGATGTAAGTAGGATAGTAAATGACTGTTGAATCAGATTCGAAGAGTACTGTACAGTGTAACTTATTAATGTGAAATCTAAATATTCTTCGGATATTACCTACTCGTTAAAATATTTTCACCATTAATAGTTTGTACAAAAGAATTTTTAATTACAATCTTTATGAAAACATATACACATATATATTTTCTTCAGATATAATCATGTATTTAATGAGTTTATATGATATTAAACTCATTTGATTTTCGGTTGGAATTCGAACGAATAATCTCTAAAACTTTAGAGATAACATATTCGCCATGAAGAACGAAGACAATTGATGCAGAACTATACGTAGAATGATGATTATACTCGAGGTACAGAATGAGATATTGAGGCATGGATTGTTGATGGTATTGTTGGTGCCGGTGATGTTGCTGAAGCTGATAATTTTGCACCATATTCTCTAAATTGATTACTCGAGCGCAAAGTTCGTTGACTTCTTCTATTACACCGGGATGATTGTCAGTTCGGACGAGCGGATGAATAAGATCTAGAATTTTATATAGAATATAATCGTGGGAGATATTCGGGAAATGAGGGTGAAAATGGTGTTTCGAACACCTTCGCCGGTAATCGGGTTCTTCATCAAGAGGTGAATTCGGTTGATGGAAAATATCGCCTTCTTCTCATCTACATCGGTTAAGTTAACTACGAACCCATCCCCAATTCATCCAGAATTGAAGATGACTAGTTGGTTGATTCATTTCATTTACACTGCTTTCGGAGCTTAGGTGAATATCCATGTCGGAATAGCTGTCGGAATAACTATCGGAATAGCTATCAAAATCTGAGGGACTCGAACTGGTTAAGGGATTCATCTCGTACGATCAGATGAAGGATTTTTGATAAGAAATAGATTATAGGATGTAGATTAGTACCCTGCAATACATAATTTACATATGCATATATAATACTAAAAATTCCATAAGTTACGGAGGAATCTACGGAAGCTATCAGGCAAAGGTAACAATAACAGATACGCTAAGATATGAATTTATCTATACACTGTCTATGCAATAGAGGCAGTAAGACGTGTCTAGACTTTAAGGATGATAAGCAAATAATTTTTTGACACTAAGTGATAAGAAAAACTTTTGACATGCAGACACGGTTGAAGTCCATACCCACTAATGTATCTAAACAACTATCAGTTAGGCACACTAATGCAAGACCTGATTCGCTAAGACCACCGCTCTGATACCAACTGAAAGGACCCGTTCATATACATTTTAAACGATTCACAGTAGTTGATTTTATTGCGAGGTATTTCACCTCTATATGATACATTTTACAAACATTGCATTCATTTTTAAAAGACAAACTTTCATTACATCGAAAGTTGACGGCATGCATACCATTTCATAATATATCCAACTATATTTGACTTAACAATAATCTTGATGAACTCAACGACTCGAATGCAACGTCTTTTGAAATATGTCATGAATGACTCCAAGTAATATCTCTAAAATGAGTAAATGCACAGCGGAAGATTTCTTTCATACCTGAGAATAAACATGCTTTAAAGTGTCAACCAAAAGGTTGGTGAGTTCATTAGTTTATCGTAATCGATCATTTCCATTATTTTAATAGACCACAAGATTTCCGATATATAATTGTACACGTAACCCGAGTACAAAATAGTACGCATAACCTGTGAATTAAAAATCATTAATATGTTGAACGCTTGATAACCGACTTAACTTTAATGCATAGAATATCCCCAAACAGAACCTCTCATCTGTATAATAATAATAATCTCGAAGTACTTAAGCATCTGTACCCCGGATGGGATTTGTCGAGGTCCATAGATCAATCTTTAGGATCCGCGTCAATTTCGGGGCCATACCCGTTTCCTAATTATTAGGTTACCAAGCTAAAAAGGGGTGATATTCAATATTCATAATCCAGCCATAGAATGTAGTTTTTGATCACTTGTGTCTATTTCGTAAAAAATTAGTAAAATCAGCTCATGTATTCTCAGTCCCAAAAATATATATAAAAAGGGAGTAATAAAACTCACGATACAATATTTTGTAGTAAAAATATTCATACGACGATGCTGAACAATGCAGGGTTGGCGTTTGATTCACGAACCTATATCATTTGTTTATTTATTAATACACATAATTGTAATCGAACAATATATATAAATTTATTAGTTATATCATTTTTATATTGAAAATATATATATATGTTTCATATATTCATTTTGTATATGAAAATATATATTTTGTTATGTTATATGTATTTTGTTATATATATATATATATATATATATATATATATATATATATATATATATATATATATATATATATATATATATATATATATATATATATATATATATATATATATATCGTTTGTTTGTTAAAATATAGTAATTATAATAATACCAAGATATTATTTGTAATGGTAAAAATGATAATAATGATAATACCTAATGTTACTAATAAAAATATTAAAGTTAATAATTTTGTTAATAATAATATCGATGATAGTTTTTGATTATAAATCTCATAATGATGATATTAGTAGTTTTTGGTAACATGAATAATTTAGTACTAATGGTAGAGAAAATAATAATTTTTGATTTTTGTACATAATTTTTGATTTTTGTACATAATACATATTAATAATAATTATAAAAATCTTATTATTAATGGCAATCTTAATAATAATACTTTTACTAATAATAATAATAACTCCTAAATGTTTCTAATACTAATATTAATGATAATAATTATAATACTAGTAATAATAATACTAACAATAATAATATTAGTAATGATAATACTAATAAGTTTTGAATTGTAATTATAGGTCTTATAATAATAATAATAATAATAATAATAATAATAATAATAATAATAATAATAATAATAATAATAATAATAATAATATTAATAATAATAATAATAATAATAATAATAGTAACAAAAATGATAAGTGTAATAATATCAATAATAATAATAATTATAATAACAATACTAATAATAATAGTAATCATAACAATAATAATAATAATAATAATAATAATAATAATAATAATAATAATAATAATAATAATAATGATGATAATAATAATAATAATAATAATAATAATAATAATAATAATAATAATAATAATAATAATAATAATAATAATTATTATTATAATAATAATAATAATAATAGAACATAAGTCTACCTTCAAGGAAAATAGGCATAAAAAAAATACTGCCTCATCAGAGACTCGAACACAAGATCACTCGCTCCCCGCTAACACCTCAAACCGTTGGGCTGTTGCCCATAATCCGAAATAAAACAGAACCCAAAAACAATTAACCCGATTTTAACTGTTTCCTGTTTTCTCTTCTTCTTCTAAATACTTCGTCGACCAGTGAACCCATAACATAATTAAAACAACGATTTAAGATTTAAAATAAGATTTGAAATTCATTTACAAATGACCTGTAGTGGATGCTTGTTCAATTAAACAATATATATATATATATATATATATATATATATATATATATATATATATATATATATATATATATATATATAGGGGCAGGAGCAATGGGGAAGTAACCAGTCGGGGGGAAGCGGGGGGAAGCAAATTTTTTTTTTTTTTTTTTTTTTGAAATTTGTTTTTCTGGCATCAAGATCACACGAAAATATGAACATTTAGAAGAGACACTTCGTGATGAATGTTATTATTTAGGCGGGAAAATGATTGACAAAAATAACATTCAAGATAATATTATTCGTGAAGAATATGAACATTTTTTTTTCATGTTTTGTGAAGTAAAATTTAGCCCGATTTAGAGTTTAGGGTTTAGGGTTTAGGGTTTGGTGTTTTGGGTTTATTCCATAAACCCAAAATACCAAATCCTAAACCCTAAACCCTAAACTCTAAACCGTTCGTGTTAAAAACTCAATCTAAATCCTAAATCTAAACCCTAAATCTAAACCCTAAACCCTAAATTTCTAAACCCTAATATCTAAACTCTATAAACCCTAATATCTAAACCCCAATAGCTAAAACCTCAAAATACGCTCGAAAAACACGATAATTGTTATATATTACTTCTTCGAGCGTTTTCCCGCCAAAATAAAAATATTTATCACAAAGTGTCTCTACTAAATGTTCATATTTTCATCTCATCTATAATGTTCGTGAACAAAGTTTTTTCAAAAAATGAAAAAAAAAGTTTTTGCTTCCCCCCGCTTCCCCCCGAATGGTTACTTCCCTCTTGATCCTACCACTATATATATATATATATATATATATATATATATATATATATATATATATATATATATATATATATATATATATATATATATAACGAAACCTGTTGCTGTTTGTGAACAAAAAAATTAATAAAAACTCAAACCGTGATTTTTAAATGTGAACCGTTTTAGATTATGTTTACAACATAAAAGGTGTTGTAAATCAATCATAGAAACTTTATGAATCCTTAATTTTAACAGAAACGACATCTAGAATTCCAATTTGATCTTTGAATAACGTTTGACTTTTTATTTCATAAACTTTGACCTTGAAATTCTCGATCAATACGAGGAATTAGAGGTTGAAATTTTACAGAAAGCTCGTTTATAAGATTCCTAATAAAACTACATATTTAGATTTTTGAATAACGATTCAAAATAACGATTTTGTTAAGCAATTACGCGTATAGGGGAAACTCACAGTTTTCTCTTCTTTATCTGATTAATTCTCTTAGATAAAAGCTGTAGTAATTTTAATTGATAATAAAAAATGAATAATTGAAGGATTTTATCCACAATGTTGAGCTTAAATCCCTAGCTTTATAGCTAAATATGGACGACATGACAAATATGCGAGCAGAGGGGTACAAACAGAAGAAAACAAAGCAGATATGTAATGAGCATTGATTTCGTACGATCCAGATTTTGATATCTAGCAATATGGGGACAAGAAACAAAATTGAATAAAGCTTGATAAGGATGTAAAACAGAATACGGTTTTTTTTTCAGTATTTGTATAATTAATCGCCTTTTATATAAATATATACTTCTATATATGTATGTATATATATATATATATATATATATATATATATATATATATATATATATATATATATATATATATATATATATATATATATATATATATATTCATATATTTGTATTTACATATTTTGGTTGTATATACTGTATACGTATATATCTAGTTTCTTATTTTTGATATTTAACTAACATAATCATCTTAATACTATTAATAATACTAATAATTATATTATAAATAATAATATTATTGATAATGTCTAATAATAATAAATGATAATTTATAATAAGACAATATTAATACTACAATAATGATAATTTTTATAATTTTAATTACTAGTAATATTCTTATTAGTTACAATAATATTAATGTTGTTAATGATAATAATAGTGTTAATAATAATATCATAACCTATATATATATATATATATATATATATATATATATATATATATATATATATATATATATATATATATATATATATATATACATATATATAGTTTATATCAGATTTAATATTATTAATAATACAAATATTAATGTTACTATTAATAATAATACTGAAAGTAATGCTCATATTATAAATATAACATTTATACTTTATCTTGAAATTACATATAATATATTAATCTTACTTTTCATTAATTATGTATTACTTATATAATAACATATTCAATATTTATCATTTATATATTTCATATATATTACAATATAATAATTATTAATAACAATCATATTTATATACAAATTCATTATACTTAATTATTTTGCATCTTATTTTACATACTTAATTCTAATGATTCAATAACATTTTATTATTTCCAATACTTACATTTATTTTTATATATGTATATATTTATTTTCAACAAGTGTTCGTGAATCGTCGGAAATAGTCAAAGGACAAATGTATTAATGTAAGCTGTTCCAAAGTTTTCGAGACTCAACATTACAGACTTTGCTTATCATGTAAATTTGGTCGAAAATTTCCGGGTCGTCATACCACATAACGAGTAACACAATTAGGGTGGATATACAAATCAACCCAAATTGACAACTAGTGCAATCTCGACCCAAAAGCACCTCCAAGCACAAACCGCGCCCAAACTAACCAATAATCACTAACACTAGTGATAATGGTCCTAATAAGCCAATTAAACCCAAACTCAAGTGTTAAACACTTATCATTCTCAAAACCGCCCATAAACCTTAATTTTGACCCATAAGAAGTCAACATCACACCATTAACAAGTTTTGACACCAAAACATATTTAACTCGGGTTTACACTTCAACTTAATCCATTTTAAGTTTATAAACTTTATTAAATCGACAATTGGGTCATAATCATCACCAACCCTAATTTTGACTCTAGTCAAAATTAGTCAATCACAGGAACCCTAAAGGCTTCCAACACCTCAATAATCACTAAATGCTAGTGATTACACCCATTTGAAAGTCTTACAAGCATACACTTGCACACCAAACTCAAACCCGCCAATATCAACAATAAACCCGAATCTTGGTGTTAACCTTCAATTAACAACTAATGGGGTTCCATTTATGAACTCACAATCAAAAGCCACAAATTTAGATGATGAACACGAAAATGAAATTCGGAGTTAGAGCTTACCGCCAGTACTAAATTGTAGCTAAGAACGAGGAGAACAAACTTGTCTTCTACCCCAAAGATCGAATCCCGTTCATTCCTTTCCAAATCTCACTTTGAATCAAATGGGGTTTTGAAGTTTGAGAGGAAAATCGGAAAGAAAAGGGAAAAGAAATGAAGAAATGAAATGAATGGATGAGATTAAGATCTAAATTCTAGCTCACACGCGAAATGACCAAAGTGCCCATGAATATCTTTTAAAATCACAAAACTGGTACCAGCCCGCCAGTAACGCCGCGTCGCAGCCCCAATTCCTCGCGCCGCGACATTCAACTTGATCTGGTGGTTGCCTTAACGTGCCTCCTGATCCTGAATTACTCATATTGTCGCGCCGCGACCCATTCCTCCGCGCCGCGACCTTTAACTTGGTCTGATCACTTTTCTTGCGTACAAGAACTCCAACATACGAACACGTCTCAACTCTTCATACTCTAGTCGTACCTACACAATACACTTATATATCATGTACGGGGGAAAACGGGGTGTTACAATTCAAGACACCTATCCCGTAGAGATTGCTTTTTGCATAATTCACCTTAAGGCCCGAAATCTTTTCAAAAATTTGAAGAAGTTTTCTAAGGCTTCTCACATAGATTCGGTCGCATATTGTAGGTGAGAAATAGTTATCCCCTCGTGGCCAATCTGTATCCCTCTAAACATGTTAAGATCCGTCGCCTTTTTTACCATTTGATTGAGGCCCGCGGCTGCTAAAATGAATAGATACGGGGAGAGTGGGCCACTTTGTCTCACCCCTTTCTCAAGTCGAAATTCTTTGATCGGAGATCCATTAACCAAAACCGAGATAGAAGTTGAACGCAAGCATTCCTTGATCCACATCCTCCATTTGGGACCAAAACCCATGCACCCCATTACAAGTCTAGGAAATTCCAATCTATACAATCAAATGCTTTTGCGAAATCCGCTTTGAAAATTAAGCATTTCTTTTTTATTCTTTTAAGTTTCACCACTGTTTCGCTAGCAATTAAGATACCATCGAGAATTTGTCGCCCTTTAATAAATGTGCTTTGTTCTTGACCCACTATTATGTGTATTACCCTACGAATACGATTGGCTAATATCTTAGATATGAATTTGTAATAGCTACCAATCAAACTAATTGGCGTAAATCGCTCAATCCACAAGTATCTTTCTTTTTAGGCACCAACGGAATGAAGGACACATTACATCATTTGGATATGGAATTATTCTCCCAAACCCAATCGATCGCTTTTTTCAGAGAATCTTTTATTTGGTACCAACATTTTTTGAAAAAAGAAAGGCTAAAACTATCGGGATCCGGTGCTTTCGAACCTCCACAATCTTTGATTGCACACCAATTTTCATTTTCACTGAAACGATCCTCTAAACCCAAAGCCTCTAATATAACATTATATTATGAAAATTTGATAGTTTTAACTGATATATTTTGTGCAACATTTCATCTGTAACAACACGCGAACGATATCTCTGCACGTTATAATAACGTGGAAAGAATTAAAAAAAAGTGTATAAGTGATTGTTTACGATTATATGTTTAAAAAGGTAATATCAGATGGTGAATATTTTAATTAAGTTAAGATCGCGCGAATTATTAACTAATTTATACTTTTATATTCTTAAAATGAATGTGCAAAATTACCATTTATAAAAAATTATTTAAAAACCCGGCCATGCATATATGGATTACTTGCTTTTAGCAGGTGGTTACGAATCTTTACCTATTAATTTGTTTAAGAATCTTTGAGGGCTCGATATAACTAATTAATTAAGGAGTATTAATTTATTAATTACATTAACAAGTATTATTAGATAATATAGAATACCATAAACTAACAGCACATAATATAGAAGAAATAGAAAACATCAACAGTTTTATAAACATAATTCAGGGGAGGTCCGGAGAGGGAACAAGGTGATCGACCGTTCGGAACACACAATTTTCAGGGGCCAATTTTTTTTTTTTTTTTATAAATATACTGACTTAATAGGCTAGTAAACAACAATCAAAAGTCTCGAATTAAAAAAAGAAAACTCAAAGTCTTAAGGGCTTTTTACTCTTTTTAAATAGTTTATATTATTCGTTAGGGCATAAAGACTTTTTATAAATAGTCTATAGTTGACATTTTTTTAAATAGTTTATATTATCCGTTAAGACCTAATGACCATTTTTCACATGATTCTAGATACTTGTTTTCCGAGGACAGGCCTTAGAGCATATAAATACCGAAAGTTTCTAACATATAATGGATGGTTTATATAAGTTGTTTGTTTAATACTCTACTCCGTAATTTTTTAAAATTCTTTTCAAAAGTCCTTCAGAATTATGTCCAAAGAAATTACTCGTATATGTTTTGACTTAGGACCACAATAAAGAATTAATATGTGCAGTGGCGGAACCATGAATTTTACTCACTGGGGGCGAATTTTTTTTTAAAAAACGTAGTAACTTTTTTGGGAAAAATATGTAGGTTTTGGGGCAAAATATGGAGGTTTTTGAGCAAAATTTGAAGGTTTTTTATGCAAAATATAGAGGTTTTGGGGCAAAATCTGGAGTCTTTCGAGCAAAATATGAAGACTTTGGGGGCAAAAATGAAGACATTGGGGCAAAAAAAAAAAAAAAAATTCCACTCGGGGCAAAGTCGAAAAATCCAAATTTTTTACACTAAAAATTACAAATCCACTGGGGGCAGCTGCCCCCCTCAGTCCCTTAATATTTCCGCCCCTGAATATGTGTATTATTATTATTATTATTATTATTATTATTATTATTATTATTATTATTATTATTATTATTATTATTATTATTATTATTATTATTATTATTATTATTAAATATGTTAGTGTTAAATAAGTCAAGAAATATTATATATAGGGGCAAATTATTAGCAGATGTGTTGTCGTAAAATTCGGCTTTAAACTATCGCAAATACGTGTCAAATGTCTATTGGAAATTGGTAGGTAAAACATTAGGATTTTGAGATGGAAATATCGATGGTTGAAAACTTATAGCTAATTTTAGATTTTCTAGTAGTAGATGAAATTTTTTGATCAAACTCCATTAAAGACTCGATATTAAGGAGTTGAGGTATGTAATTTTAAATTCCACAATTTTTATTAAACCCCCAGAAAACACCACATGTACTAATGTATATCTTTCAGATATTTCGAAGTATATTTAAAAACATCTAGAATTATGAAACATCCTCGGAAACTACATTTTAGATTAGGTATAAATACTATGTCTTTTTACTTACTGTATTCTTGTATTCTAGCAAGATTTATATATTACACACATGACTATCTGAGAAAAGAATTATATCTAGTGAGTTTCTATGATACTATTATGTTCCTCAAATCTTTAAAATGAATTTTAAAATACTCCGAGTTTATTATTTAGAAATTGCAATACTTAGGGAGCCAACAAGCACGACACGAAGCTAATATATAAAAACAAACAACAAATAAAAGATGACCAACTAATAAGTAAAATGATTTGACTACTAAACCCGTGGATCAATAATTTATTAATTAATAAATAATTAAAACCCATTGAGGATTAGACACCCAGCTATACTAGCAGGCTTGATCGGATTCAAACATCTTATCCACATTAGCGATTGTTAAACGAAACAACTAGCTGGTAATGATACGCCTTCCGGAAAGTATAAAACGATGAAACTAGAGCTCATCTTTAAATGGTATACAATATACGTATAATGACCGAACTCAAAGATCTTAGCACACCAAAAAATAAGTCTGTTGACGACAATATTCAGTAGTCGTCATACGAAAGAAGATGCAGCAAGACGTTAAGCCCTTTAGACCGTGTTTATATGTAAGTACTATACATACATGTGGCAGTGTTCATCAGATGTGCTACGTAAGCCACATGTGTCGGCCTTAAAAGGCTCCGTCCTAATTTTCAAGTTTGTCATCCCATTTTATGATGACATGTCATAATTTTTAATGACCATAAATTACAAATCATACTACTTGTCTATAAATATTACCTCGTACTATTCATTTATCACACTCGGTAGTAATGATATCACCGACGTCTCTGAATTATTACACATTTCGTCTTTCTGTCTCTACAATCCAAGTAGAGTTAACTCACTTGAGTTCTCAACTGACGTGAATACACCAGGTTAATTGTTCAGCCACCCCCTCAAATTTCGGATCGCGATATGAGTCTGCACGTTTAACGGAAAACAAACAATTAATCCCCTAACAAACCCCGCGTACTTTGCACAATGGCCATGACACACTTGATCCAATGTCACCATCCATTATGAACTAAGACCGATGACTGGCTATGATCAAACATAAAATAGTTCAAGGGGTTCGGACTATGCAAGATCAACAAATAAAGGGGATTTAAGGGTTTTTGAGTTTAACTCTCCGGTCCGGAGCACCGTGAGTAACTCTGATACAAGATGATGATCTCAGAAAGGGTGGTTAAACGTGACCACCATCATTTGGGTTAGCTGGAATTGATGGCTAAGGGACGATGTTAGGGTTTATGTTCTAAGAACGTTACTTGAACTGTAAGGAGTGCGAAGTGAGTATTCCGGTTGCGCGGGTTAGATCAGATAGTTAATATCTTTAATGATGATTGTATGCTATGAGGGTAGCACTTTTTGGAATAGTTTGGGTGGTATGCTTGATCGTTTTAGCTCGAGTTGTGTCTATTTTTACGTGTAAGTTTTTGTCCCTTAGTGCTACGTAAGGAGACAAAAGGACACCACACTGTTTTATTCTTGTCATTTTATTCTATAAAGCTGTGAAAGGGTATTGCCATTATCTTAGTGTTGTCCCCCAACGGCCTGCTGCCATTATTCAGCCGTTACACAGTGTCCGAATCGTGCCAACCTGCTACAGTGTCCTTTATATTTCAGCACCAACATCGAATATCTCTTTACTTTGCGTGTACAGTTTTGGTGGCGCTATTTTTATCTTGCGCAACCGGTGTGTAATAATGCACACCATTAAGATCTTGGGCAACTGATGTGCAGCAATGCGCACATCATTAATATCTTTCGTAGCTGATTTGCAGCAATCCACATCATTATGCTACATTGATCATGATTCTTTACAACTTATTTTTAAAAGAAACTTTAAGCTTGGTCTGAGAAGGCTGTATAGTCCATACCAAGTAATAATGATTCACCAATAAGGGAATGGACAAAGGATGCAGTACTTGAAAAATGGCAAACAAAGCAGTTGCCTTCCCGACGGTTTCACATATCACTCCACTTAATGAGCTATGAATCAATTTGTGGCACGAATAACCAATTGCTTTGCAGCTAGGATCTACAAAAATACAGGTGTCAGGGCTGAGATTATTTATGAACATTGTTTCCTACGACTTTTCAAAATGGGTCAACAAAAATTAAAAAATGCAATAACATCTCTTACCGGTATCACACGAGAGCCATCCTTGTCTTTAGGACGCCTCACACTAGAATTCATTTTCGGACAAGCCGCATTTTTTGAAAGCAGTTGATCAAGATCAATTCCTGGTGGTACGAACAGAATCACGATACAATGTCATATTGGGCCTATATCGATGCAAAAATTTAGCGTTGTAACGTTTTACGGAATGATAAAATTTCTAACAACCCCCGGGGTAGCAACTTTGGTTGTTTTGCGTTTATAACCGAGTTCACACATTGCTTTGTGTTATCAACCATTATACATCCGGACGGTTGCATCTCATTAAACCCTAAATTCAAGAGAATTACAATAAGTAACACTCTAAAGTCCAACACTAGAAATGTGATTTGCGAGATCTTTGGGGGGGGGGGGGGGGGGGGGTGGAGGCTACGCCGGTGTATTCGTATGACAAGAATTAGATATGACCGATGTTCCTCAAAAACTAGCAGAACACATGGTAAATGTAAATGCAACTAAATAAAAATGAGCTTTTTATATACAAAGAGTTTTTCGTATATAATAATAAGTTCAATAATATTAAATAAATGTCAAAAGTACTAACATCAATCAAAACAAAAGTTATAGAAAACATTATATCAAATCAAATGGACCTATGTATATAATGTTAGACTATACGGAGTAATTTTTTTAACCTTTTGTAATATGTATATTGAGCTCTGTAAAATTTCACGCCTTGCATGTTTCAATATCCGACGCTCCGATACTTATGTCTATATTTAACCTAGAAGTATTAATCTTAGAAATAAATCAGTTAACACCACTTCTATACACGTTTACATGAAAAGGTAACTAATTAATACACATGCACCCGAATATACAATGAATACAATTAAATATACTCCGGAGTCCGGAGTAATTAATTAACAACAATTTAACAAGACATAAGCATTGCTTATAAATTCAAATGTCATGCATGCCATACATACATCCATACCACAATATTCATAGCAAAAAGAAACAATACAATTTGCCGCTCATTGTTATTTTGAATTAGTCCATAAATTAAGTCATGGCAAACATTCAGTCACAAAAATTGTCATCACAGGTAAGTGGGATCCTCAATGTAAGGAAACATGCCAAGATTGATACAGCCTTAAGGGCCTTGATGTTCGCATCTTCCTTGGTTTCTGTCGTTGTTATGGTCACTTCTAAGCAAACCGCGATGATTCAATTCTCACCTGTCATCACTGTACCTGTGGATGCTAAATTCACACACTCGGGATCTTTCACGTAAGTTAATTACTTATAGTTGCAATGACAAATATATATGAGCTTTTATCTCATTTACAAGTGCATACAAATATTTCAAATTAGGCGATAAAGAAAAATCTGCACATAGAAAATAAAAATTATATCTCGAACTTAAAAATGCATGCATAATTGATGTATCAGTGTGGATAAATTCACTAACAAAATTGATTAGTCTAGCAAAATATGCATTAACATGTTGACGATATAGTTTATTAATAAATAGTTTGATAAATTTCTCAAATTTGATGGTGAATATCATTAGCCTTGATGTAAAGTTCCGCACTTAAGATTACCATAAAATAAGGAATGTTATCAGTTTGTTTAACAATATATTTGTTACATTACTAGTGAAGGTTAGATATCATTGCATTGAATCTCAATTTGATTAACAATAATGGTGGGATTAATTTTAACCACTTACATATTTTGAAGTGTGAATGTTCAGATTATTTTGTCAACAGATTATTTTTACTCATATACTTTTAAATTGTGTTATTTGTGGTACTTAATTAAGGTCTAATTTGTGCTACGATTTTTAGGTTCTTCGTAGCAGCACTTGCCGTGACTTGCTTGTATAGCCTCGTCACATTTGTCGCATCATTTTCAGCGATGAAGAGTCAAGGACAATTTTCAACAGAGCATCAATTACATTTAGTCCTACTTGATTCAGTAATATATTTAAACTATACATAAGTGAACTATGTTTTATTAAAAACATTCTAATTTTATGTTCATTAATAGATGTGTATGGTCACTATGTAGTTGCTATTAGGTCTTGTAGCATCAGCAACAGGAGCCGGAGGAGGAGTAGCATATGAAGCACTCAAAGGGAACCCTCATATTCATTGGATGAAGATTTGCCATATTTACGACACGTTTTGTGACCATCTTGCAGCTGCTGGATTTGTGTCGCTTACAACCTCAATGACACTTCTGTTGCTAATTTGGCTGTCGGTTTGTGTGCTCGCGAAGAACCATAGAGGATGACCGATAGTTGATAACCGAATTAATTGAAAACAATATTCTCAATCGTTTACCAATTTGATGCATTTCATCTTTCAGTTTAGGGAGTTTTATCATTTTATGTTGTTTTGTAGTCATTCCTAATACGGCCGTCTAATGAATACTTGTCGAAGGGCGACTTTTTTAGTTGTTACGCTGTTAGAATCTCCACATAAACATAATTAAGTTGTGTGTTATTTCTTGAAAGTTAGTTTCTTCCGTTTCTAATTTATCATCCACTTTTTTTTTTTTTTTTTTTTTTTTTTTTTTTTTTCAAATTAACTTTTACTTGCATAAATAGGTAACAACTAGCGGTCGCGCATTGCTGCAGCGAGAGTGACATATTAATTTTTAAAGAATTTTTTGTAAAATAGTGTTTATTATAACATTGTTTGCAAAAATAGAAAAAGAGAGAATGTTTTACAAAAATGGATTCAGTTAAGCTCACAAATAGTGAAAGCTAGCGAACAGTAAAAGTTAACGAGTAACATATTTTTAATTGCTTTTTATTACATGTGTGATACCTGACAAACCGGATCTTGTAACACCGGTTAAATTGCTTTTTCTGAAATGTCTGGAACCAGACTTTAAAATGCCGGGTTATTGTAGATGTATGATTATAAAAGTGAATTTTGATTATTGCATAAACACATAACTAAAATGGATCCGAAATACGTTTCAATTGACGTGTATCATGGTTGTGATTTTGTATGGAATGTATGAAAAAATGGAACTCATTGAAGGGCATAAAATGACGTTTGATAACGTAGATGTTTGCGGCTTTAATATGGAGAAGTTGATAGAGTTCCTTCGAGAAAAGTTACCAGAGAATCCAACTTCAATGGACATATACTATTACAAACAAGGAGTTGCTGAACCCGAAGTAATGTGCTTTGATGAAAAATGGTATACATTAGTAGGAAAAACGTATATACTTTCAGAAAAATTGAGTTGTATGTTTTATTTGGAGTTTTTGAAGACGCAATTGAATTCGATACGATGTATGATAGTCATGGTGAATACTATTATGCACATAGACCTTTTATAAATTAAATTTACTTGTAATAGATTAGTAACGCGCTATTTCAATATTTCAACAACACTTTTATTCATAAACATAAAAAACTATTACAACAAACGGAGTACAACAAATTACTACTAAAAACCTATGGCAATCTAGTTGGAAAGGTATTCCTGTTGTGACCTTCAGCCCTGCATATACCACACTTTGGTTTATGCTTCTCACGTTCATCCATTTAGTTCTTAAAACGTTTTGATTTCTTCCTCCCTCTGTGCTTAATCAATCTTGTTGGATCTGCCATAATGTTCAAATCAAAAGGTTCCCAATAACTCGCATCTCTCAGTGGATGAAAATGATGGCTATATTGCTCTCTCCATACGGTACTTGTGTACTTTTTACTACACAATCTATTTACATTCTCATGTAGATGGCTACATACAGAAATGACATGAGAGCAAGTTAATCTTTGGTGTTGCCATATTTTTTTCTCCTTAAACTCCATAGTGTAATCGGTGCTACCTTCACCACTTCTTTGATAACTTGACTAAACCTTGAACATACCTTGTTGTTCGTTATAACATGTTGTTTTATATCTTTGAGCTCTTTTTGCCCGTTCGTTAAAGGTGTTAAATATGTTCTTGGACAGTGCTAAATTACATTGCCTTGCTTCTCGATTTTGATCGTAGAAGTGTTGTCTGGTGTAGTCAAAGGTATATTTAATAAACGCTTTGATCAGCATCATACGGGCATGACGTAATACATTGTTGAGGGACTCAACAATATTTGTCGTTGTGTTACCCCCAACGACTCCTGTCTTTATCCCTATACACAGTCCACATGCTTAAATCAGCATCATGCAAATATTGTCAAGCCTCTATACTAGCTTTTTAATGGCTTTGAGGGAATTCCAGTAGAGTATTTGATTGGATGTCGAACCAGCTAAATTTGCTCAATAAGTTGCTACGAATGTGGTGCAAATAGTACCTATGTTCTCAACCGTATGATTGAGCACCCATTACATGTAGGATACCTTAGTGTCGATCAGAGATGACACACAACTTTCTGTTTGCAACAACATGTTCTTGGAACATTTCCAAAAATCAAGACTAACTATCGTTAATTTCTTCATCAACTATTGCGAAGGCAACGGGTATAATTTGATTGTTAGCATTTTTCTCAACTGCTGTTAGCAGCTTACTCTTGTAACTACCTTTCAAATGGGTGCCATCGATGCAAATGACCGGAATTCACCTTTTATATGCTTTGATAGCTGGACCGAATGCCCAAAACACATATTTAAATGTGTCGACACCTTCGACAATTCGAGGTCCATTTTGAAACTTAACAATTGTATCTGGATTGGTAAAAACTAATTCATTTAAATACTTTGGAAGATGAACAAAATTACTTTTCCAAATTCCAAACAATCGTTCGATTGCAATACGCCTAGCATTCCATGCTTTAACGTAATGGACATCCACATGCCATGTATTTTTTATTTGTGCATGAATGTTCTTAACAGGAAAGGCAATGTTTAAACTTACTTGATGGTAAATTTCACTAGCAATTAAGCTAGAGGTTAAACAGCGGTTCTTGCTTTCCAAGACATTTTCATAACAAGTGTGTTCATCTTTTCATTTTGAAATTTTCCATACCCTGGATCTATTTTGATATGAACTACTTACAGTCCAGCAACAATAGTATATTTCATGTGGACCCTTGTAATTTGGGCTAGTTGTTCTACAATTTTCTTGCCAATAACCTGGCCTGCTATCTTTACCAATGATGTCTCTATTATTGTTTATATTTCATTTCTGAACATCATATATAAGTTCGGCTTTGTTCTGGAACACCATTTCTTTTGTAATAAAATCGGTCTCTTTATCATAAAAAATCCATGAAGCTTTTTGTTCATCATATAATGGAATAGTATTACTACCCTCACCTTCATTAACAAACCCGAAACGTGAAACTGGGTCAGGCTCCGAATTTGGTTCCACTTCCTCTTCTCTACCTTCGTCACCAGAAACATTCTCTTCAACGCTATAATGAGAAATTGTACCGTCGCTTGCAGTGGACATACCATCATCTGAGTCTACTACATTTTGTTCTTTATCTCTTCGTTGTTGTTCTTCATCTCGTCCTTGTTGTTCATCATCAACAACTGTTGAGTGGTTGTGAGATGTTGATGGACCACCTTTCACAGTTTGAATAAGATCCATAAAACCTGAACTTTATGTGGTTGGAAAAAGTTCCCCAAACTGAATTTCAATTTGAGCCTGATAGGTTGGATCATTCTGAGAAATAAAATAGATTGTATCACACCCCCAGTTAGGGCCTGGGCGAAATGTGACTTAATATCAAACAAACCAACATATTATAATAAACGAGAATCAATACTAAATGATAAAATCAAACTTTATTGAGAGTACGCAGCAGAAAATGATATGTCGTTACAAAGGAATAAAGTAAATGTTTAAATGCAATAGTAATAAATGCGATATCTCTTGATCCTATGTCCAAGTAGCATCACATAAGCAGTAGATAAATAACTTGATCAAACAGCACCTGAGACAAAACATGCTAAAGTGTCAACCAAAAAGGTTGAGTGAAGTTCATAGGTTTAAAAAATATGTTTGACCGTTGTTTTAGACCACAAGATTTAGTTTGTAAAGTTGATCTCCCGCAGGATCAAAAAGTTATGCCAAGGCGTGATATTTAGACTAAACGTTCAAGTTTGCCCCAATGACAAGTTGTGTCTGTCCTTGTCGGATTAAATTTCATTATCAAGTAATACAAAGACTTAGTCAAATGTATCGGGGACGTTACTCCCGATAGACCTACCCCCAATAATTAAGCATGCAATCAACGAGCAATTAAAAATATCACTGTAGGGACTTAGTCAGACATAGCCGGGTATATCATAGTTTTAGTAGTTGGTACTTGTGTCTAAAGTGTAAAATGTAAAAACAGCATGTGTCTCACCCCAAATAAAAGTAAGTAAGTTTGCTAGCAATGAAGAGTGGGGCTATGAGTTCACCTTAGTAAGCAGAGAGAGATGACGATTATTCCTTGGAATAGAAAGTTGGAACGAACAGAAAGTCAACCTATTGACATTTAAGAATAGTAAGTGTTTTTGCCCATGTTTAAGTAAATGTTTAAGTATGATAGTGTTTTAAGTATAGTTCATTTTCCTTTTCTAGTAAGTCTCTATTCTTAGAAAGTTTCCACTTTTAGTAGGTTCCTTATTTTAGTAAGTTTCTATAACTAGAAAGTTTCTACTTTTAAGAGTGTTTTCCATTTTAGGATACTTGCCGTATTAGATAAGCTTCCAATCACCCATTTCCCTTCGAATGGCCATTTCAGGTCTAGGGGCTTGAGCTATAGGACCCTTTAAATCGGAAAATCCAAACCCTTCCGCCTAGAGTTTCGTAGAAACCATTCGTAAAGAAAGTTCGAAGATCTATACATCTCTAATACATATCCCAAAATGTTTTTATGTGTTATAATATAAGCGGTAGGTTATAGGTTTTAGTAATAGTAATAGTGTATACATGTTAATTAATAGTATAAGTAGTATTAGGGTTTCATTAATTAGGGTTGATTAATTAAAGTAGTATTTAATAACTAGGGTTCAGTAATTAATGTCCTAGGGTTTAATAAATTAGGGTTTAGTAAATTAGGGTTTTATTTAATGTAGTAATGATTAGGTAATGATTAGGGTTTTAATAATTAAAGTGGTATTAAATAATTAGGGTTAGGTTTAATGAAATAGGGTTTTAAGTAATTAGGGTTTTATATATATATGTATATGTAATTCGTATACATGTATATATATATATATATATATATATACAAAAAAATATTTTTTTACATGTATATATATATATATATGTATATGTCGATATATATGTATATGTATATATATTTATTTTGTTTCCTAAATTAACCATAAACAAATCTTTCATGTAATAACCTAGGGTTTAAAGATCAAAGTTTCCTTTTTCCTTTTTCTTTTTCTTCTAGTCGACACATATATACATACATACATACATACATATATATATTTTTTTCTTTCATGTATATATAGATCTAGGTGTGTTTATGTATATACTTATGAATAAACAAGTTTGTAACATGAATTAAAGATCAAAGATTATGTAAATAATTTAGGGTTTATGGTATACCTTTGAAGATTCAAGATGATTAACAAAGAAGTGATGAACACGATGAAGATTGAAGATCAAAGCCTTGAAAAACTTGAAGAACTCCTTGAAGATTCTTGAAGAACACGAATAACGCGAAGAACGGACTTTAACGATAGGTATATTGCTTTTACGCATTTGTTTGACCTCTCCTTCCATGATATCTATAGGTTCTTCAACGAAGTTCATTTGTTCATCAATTCGGACATCATCCAAAGGAATAACCAGTGTGTCATCAGCAAGACACCGTTTAAGATTTGAGGCATGAAACACATCATGTACTTGACTGAGTTCGGTTGGTAGTTCTAATCGGTACGCCACGGGACCGACTCTTTGAGTGACTGTGAAAGGTCCTACATATCGTGGACTGAGTTTACTTCATTTACCGAAGCGGACAACACCTTTCCAAGGGGATACTTTCAACATGACTTTATCTCCAACTTGGAATTCTATATCCTTTCATTTCTTGTCAGCATAGCTCTTTTGTTGGCTACGAGCAGTTTCTAATCGTTGCCTAATCTGAATGATCTTTTCGGTAGTTTTGTGGATGATTTCAGGACCAGTTAAATGCCTGTCCTCGAGTTCGTCCCAACACAAAGGAGATCTACACTTCCGTCCATATAAAGCTTCAAAAGGTGCAGCTTTAATGCTGGAGTGATAACTGTTATTGTAAGAAAATTCAACCAAAGGTAGATGTCAATCCCATCCTTTGTCGAAATCGATTGCACAAGCACGTAGCATATCTTCCATGGTTTGAATAGTTCGTTCACTTTGACCATCAGTTTGCGGATGATATGCTGTACTCATGTCGAGTTGAGTTCCAAGAGTAGATTGTAAAGTTTTCCAGAATCTGGATACGAATCGACTGTCGCGATCAGAAATAATCGAGATAGGAACACCATGACGTGAGACGATTTCTTTAATATAAAGCTGTGATAATCTCTCCATCTTGTTAGTTTCCTTGATCGGTATGAAATGTGCAGATTTAGTAAGACGATCAACTACGACCCAAATAGTATCGTTACCGTTCGAAGTCTTAGGTAACTTAGTAACGAAGTCCATAGTAATACATTCCCACTTCCACTGCGGAATATCGGGTTGTGTCAACAGACCAGAAGGCTTTTGATGTTCGACCTTGACTTTCAAACAAGTGAGACACTTACTAACATAAGTAGCAATGTCGGCTTTCATATTAGGCCACCAGTATAATTGCTTCACATCGTGATACATTTTACTGGAACCGGGATGAATAGAATATCTAGTCTTATATGCTTCATCCAAGACTAGTTCACGGAGATTACCGAAGCGAGGAACCCAAATTCTGTTGCCAAAGTACCGTGTACCATTAGCTTTCACTTGAAGTTGGTTCTCAAAACCGATAGGTCCTTCACCTTCGATAAGTGTCGGTTTAATAGCTTCCAATTGAGCTTCACAGATTCGTGATATAAGATTCGATTTGATTTTCAGGTTTAAAGCACGAACACGTTTAACATCGTCCTTTCGACTAAGGGCATCGGCAACTACATTCGCCTTGCCAGGATGATATTTCAGCTCACAGTGATAATCGTTCAATAACTCGAGCCATCGGCTTTGCCTCATGTTCAGCTGTTTTTGACCAAAGATGTGTCGAAGACTTTTATGATTAGTATACACTGTAAACTTAGTACGATATAAATAATGTCTCCATATCTTTAATGCAAATACCACGGCACCTAACTCAAGGTCATGTGTGGTATAGTTCTCTTCATGTTTCTTCAACTGCCTAGATGCGTAGGCAATAACTTTTTATCGTTGCATTAGAACACAACCAAAGCCTTGCTTCGAAGCATCGCAGTAAACAACAAAGTCGTCAGTACCTTTGGGTAAAGATAGAATCGGGGCTGTGGTCAATTTCTCCTTCAGAATCTTAAAAGCAGATTCCTGTTCTTCGGACCACTCAAACTTCTTTCCTTTTTGAGTTAGCTTTGTAAGAGGTTTAGCAAGTAGGGAAAAAATCTTTTATAAACCTTCGATAGTAACCGGGAAGTCCCAAAAATTGATGAATATGCTTCGCAGTCCTTGGTATCTCCCAGTTCTGAATAGCAGTAATCTTAGCTGGATCGACATGTATTCCGTCTCTATCAACAACATGTCCAAGGAATTGTACGGTTTTGAGCCAAAACTCGCACTTAGAAAATTTAGCATAAAGTTGTTCCTTTCGTAAGAGTTCAAGAATCATGCGAAAATATTGCTCATGTTCTTCCTCACTCTTGGAGTAGATCAAAATGTCATCAATGAAAAAAATGACGAATTTATCGAGATAGGGTTTGCAAACACGGTTCATAAGATCCATGAATACAGCAGGAGCGTTAGTTAAACCAAAAGGCATAACACAAAACTCATAGTGTCCATAGTGAGTGCGAAAAGCAGTCTTAGGAATATCGGATTCCTTGACTTGGAGTTGGTGATAACCAGATCTCAAATCAATCTCTGAATAGACGCTTGACCCTTGGAGTTGGTCGAATAAATCATCAATACACTGCAACGGATAACGGTTCTTGATAGTAAGCTTGTTAAGTTCACTATAATCAATGCACATCCTTAACGTACCATCTTTCTTCTTAACAAACAGAATAGGAGCTCCCCATGGGGATGAGCGTGGACGAATAAAACCTTTATCCAATAGCTCTTGGATCTGGTTGGATAATTCCTTCATCTCGGAGGGTGCTAAACGATACAGAGCTTTAGCAATAGGAGCAGTACCGGGAGTTAAATTAATTTGAAATTCAACTTGTCGAGGAGGTGGAAGACCAGGAAGATCTTCGGGAAACACATCAGGAAAGTCTTTAACCACTAGCACATCATCAATACGCTTCTCTTTCAATTCAATCATCTTAACGTGGGCTAGAATAGCTGGATAACCTTTCATAAGGTACTTGCGAGTTTTAATACAGGAGATGATATTGAGATTGGAACCACTCTTTTCACTTTGGATGATGAGAGTCTCTCCATTTCCCAATGGAATTTGGACAGTTTTATCATAACACAGGATGGCAGCATGTAATGGACGTAACCAATCCATTCCAACTACGACGTCAAAACTTCCGAGCTCGACCGGCAAAAGGTCTATCTTAAATTCTTTATCGGCTAAGATTAGGTTGCAGTTTTTATAGATTTCATCGACTTGCATGACTTTTCCATTGGCTACTTCTACTAATCTTTTAGTTTCTAAGGGTTGAGGCTTTTCAGTAAATAGGGTACAAAAATCACTAGACACATAACTTCGGTCGGCACCAGTATTGAATAAAATAGTTGCATAACAATTATTGACAAGATACGTACCCGTGATGACCTCATCCTCATCTCGGGCTTCAGCAGCAGTAATAACAAACGCACGACCCTTCGCAGCAGTAGCATTAGCTTCAGTAGCAGGATTATCCTTCTTCTTAGGATAATTTGGACTAATGTGTCCCTTTTCTCCACAAGTATAGCAAGTAGGAGGAGCTTTGGCTGGAACAATAGCCTTATCCCTTGGAGGAGTCTTACACGTCTTAGCTACGTGTCCCACTTTCTTACACAACGCACAAACAGCAGTACACTGCCTCGGGTGATGCCTCTCACAACGAATACAGAAAGGATAGGAACCCTTATAATTCGACTTTGTACCATCCGTAGGCTTCTTACTAACATTCTGATTCGTACCCTGAGATGGCTCAAACTTCCTCTTACCATCATTACCCTTAGTTTCAACCTGCTTATTAGCCGACGCTCTCCTTCTCTTGGCTAACATCAGATTTTGTGCCATGAGAATCACAGCATCAAGAGTAACCTTCTCGACAGTAATAACATTCCCTTGAACATCCTCGGGAAGTCCTTCAATATACCTTTCAATTCTCCTAGCTTCGGTAGGAAACATTTCAGGACATAGAGTAGAAAGCTCAAGATAACGGTTGGTGTAGCTTTCAATATCTGTTCCCTTCACCTTTAGTTCCCAGAACTCAGCTTCAAGTTTCTGAACTTGACTCCTTGGGTAGAATTTATTAATCATCATGCTTTTGAGTTCGTCCCATGGAATTGCATTAGCATTGTCAATTCCTACGGACTTGGCATGAGCAGACCACCAAGTTAAAGCATTGCCACCCAATGAGCTAGTGGCATACTTTACTCAATCGTTATCACCACAGTTGCAAATACGGAAAATGGACTCCATCTTCTCGAACCAACGAACTAGTTCGACAGCTTCTTCATTTCCCTTAAATGCAGGAGGATTACAGTTTGAAAAATCCTTGTATGAACAAGGTTTCGGTTGAGGATTAACATTATTAGCTTGATTGTTTCCTTGTGCGGCAGTGAGTAGTTGTTGGAATTGCTCGGTAGTCAATACAATATTGTTAACAGTAGGTGCAGCTGGACGAACCATGATGTTGCTACATAAGTGAACATAAGTCGGATAAGTTAACAAATTATAGGGTTGAGCAATTACAAGTAGGAATAAGATAAAGTATTGATATCACATGATATATATAAAACACTTTATATTATTAAGGAACGAGGCATTAAATAAGCCTTTTTAATACACGATTCGGAAATAGAAATAGTTTAAGGCATAGCCTTTACATAGATGGAAAATGGAAAAATAACTAAAGAATATTAAGATTGAAGTAGTCTTCATGTCTCTTCTTCCCATCCTCAAACTGCTTCATCACTTTCTCCATGTTATCCTTCACAAGTTTCTCTAGCCTTTCGGTTTGAGAATCGATGGACTCTTCCATAAACTTCTCATATCGCTCGTTCTTTTCTTTTTTCCTTTCGTAGAGGTACTCGAGGTTGTCATAGAGGTTCGTAACACGGCTGTTGATGGCATTGGTGTCGTATTCTCTTAAAGCAAGCTGTTTGTCGACTCGACTTCTCTCCATTCTCATTCGGAAGTCAACATCCTCCTTGAGACAAGCAAGGGATTGCTTTCCCCAACGGGTGTTACGTTCTTCCTCATACTTTAGCAGCCTCAATTCTTTTCTTAGTTCAAAATTTTCCTCCACCAACTTCTTAATTTCGCGGTCTTTCTCATCCATACGGACCTCCACTCTCGCCACGTGGCGAAGCAAACCCTCATACTTAGCAGAATCATTCTAAGAAGGAGTTCGGGCTCTCTTCCTTGATGGACCGGCTTCTTCATGACTTTTTTCTTTATCTTCGATTCTCGGAGTTGGGTAGTATTGAGGAGACCTTTGTGAATCTCAAATAGTATTTGGGCTATAGTTTGGTGATGGTGAGGCAGGACTGTAGGAAGGACTTCGAACAGGTCTCAAGGTTGCAGAGTGTCCAATGTAGTGACCCGTCCTAATCCATCTGGACGAAGTCTTCAACAGTTGGTCCCATTGCGAGGTTCTGATCTCTATATGCCATGAACGACTCCATGTAATATGAGCAAATGCACAGCGGAAGATTTTTTTCGTACCTGAGAATAAACATGCTTTAAAGTGTCAACCAAAAGGTTGGTGAGTTCATAAGTTTATCATAAAACCATAAAATTCATCATTTTGATAGACCACAAGATTTAAATGCTGCATGGTACAAATGGGCCCGAATCCTATACCCACATGTAATGTACATGAGATATCTTTTAAATACAGTACACCTTTCTCGTGTACGAAATCATTTTTCATAAATCTTAGTAACCGTACACATATCTCGTGCACAAAAATAACATACACATAACCTGTGTATAAAATCATTATCTCGATATATAACATTCACTTTGCTTTCATAACTTGGCTTGGTAACCGACCTTAACATATAATGCGCATAAATAATATCCCCAAGACAGAACCTCTAGTCTGTATAATATATAAACTTTGAAGTACTAAACACCACTCCCACTAGCCCTTCCGTCTAGTGAACATTCTGGGTGGGGGTATTAAACCAGTTAGCTACCTTTAGGATTCGCGTCAATTAGGCATTCACTAATTCTCAAAATTAGTGATGTTCCCTAATTCTTAGGTTACCAAGCAATAATAATCAGGGGAAAAATATTCATATCAATTGTGGCAATTATCACGTCCACATAATTCAATAGTGGCAATTATCACGTCCACATAATTCATTCGAGGAATGTTTTGCTTATGTCTATCTCGTCAAACATTTATAAAAGCATTTCATGTATTCGCAGTTTAAAATGTATTTCAAAAGCATTTAATAAAGCAATTGTAAAAGTAGCGTATGTATTCTCAATTCCAAAAATGTAAAGAGAAAAAGGGAATCAAATGAACTCACCATATTGTATTTTGTAGTAAAAATACATATAACGTCATTGAACAAGTGTAGGGTTAGTCTCGGATTCACTAACCTATATTATTCATATATATTAATATTAGTACTACGTAATATATATATTTTTTAATTGTTATGTATGTTTCTATATATATACTTTTATATATGTTTCATATAAGTATTTTTTAATAACTAATTTTATTATAATAATAATAATAATAATAATATTAATAGTAGTATTGATAATAATAATATTAATAATAATAATAATAATAATAATAATAATAATAATAATAATAATAATAATAATAATAATAATAATAATAATAATAATATTGGTATAGTTATTATAATAATAGTTATGATATTAGTAATTATAAAAATAATAGTAATATTCATAAAAATAGTAATAGTAATAAAAATAATAAAATGATAATTCTAATAATGATAGTTTTAATGGTAATAGAAATGTAAAAAAAATGATAATTTTAAAAATAATAATTCTTTTAATAGTAAAACTAATAATAATAATAAAAATTTTAATATTGATAATACTAATAATTATTATTCATTAAAATAATAATAATCTTAATAATAATCCTAACACTAATAATACTTGTAATAATAATAATAATAATTTTAATGATAATAATAATAATAAAATTATACCATCATGAATATCATCATACAACCTTCATCATCATCGACAACATACGTCATCATCATCTTAATCATTATCATAATCATCTCATGCCATCATCCACTCGTGAATCATCATGCTCACCATCGTCATCTTCATACGACATCATCCATCATCATCATCATGATCATCATTACGATTTCAATAATCATCATCTACTTATCAAATTACGTATATCATACATCATTATTTTATCAACATCAACACCCTTGATCATTGTCACTTTCGTGATCATGATCATCATCATCATGTATCTATCATTTTATGTGTTATCACCATCGTTCATCATAATCATTTCTATCATCGATATCATTGTTTTATCATAACCGCTAACATAACTATATCATTATTATCATACATCTCGGCTAAATTAAGTCGAGGCCCAACAAGGAAATGAACCACGGTTCAAAATGCCATCTCCTAGTAGTTCTTTAATGTTTATGGAAGCCCATTATCAACCGTTTGGCCCAAGTCCGATTCTTGGTCACGTATCTCCTTCAACCAAATAGTTTAGTCGGTATATTTGTTTTTATCTTTGTAACATGGAAAGTTAAATGCTCATATTAAACTAATAAAAGATGGATTAGGTGACCTTTGCTTTTGTATTTGATTGACAACAAGAAACCCACTAATACTTGTCCACTAAAAGCCCACATCACCCTTGACTATCTTTTCTATTTATTCGAAACAGAAAAGTCGAGCACCCAGTGGCACCCGAAGCAGAAACAGTAGTATGATCAATAGTTACCTCAGTTTAATGGTGGCGATTAATGGTGGTTCGGTGTAGCTTGATGGGGGGTACAAAGGTGGTGTTGAGTTACTTTGGTGATCAAGGTGGTGGCAATTTTAGGATTTCATTAAAAAAAAGTAAACGAAGATACTAAGATGATGGTGGTGAGTCGTTGTTCATGGTGGTGGAAGTAATATGAAACGGTAGGGTGGTAATGGCGTGTGGTGGTGGTCAAGCTCGACACATAGTTTCACGGGTGGATAAGTTGGTTTGCGAGTTGCAAAGATAGCATATTTGGGTCGAATTTTATCTAAAACAAGATAAATGAATCGGTTATTGATGGTTGATGGTTGTAACTCATACGACAAAAATATATAAGGGTGAAGTGGTTCGATGGTGGTTGCTTTTCGGTGATAGAAAGTGGCTCATGTGGTGTTGTTTGGTCGACAAAACAAGAAGGAAAAAGATGAAAGAAAATGTTCTTCAATATGCATATCCATGTTATCTTGATAGGTATATATATAAATATTAGATATAGATAAATAGGATGAAACAATATTGATTCAATAATTTTAGTAATGATAATTAGTTGGTGGAATGAAATAGTCTAAAGGTGATGTGGTTATGGCTTATTAATGGTCTGTAAAAGTGATAGTAAGTTAGGCCTACAATTTAAATGTGTAAATACATATATAAAGAGGTGATGTCTGATTGATAATCACAAACAATATTAGCCATCGAACTATTATTACTTTTTAAAAGTATTAATTATTTATTAAATAAAAAAAATGTGTTTATTAATTATTAAAGGAAATGATTAGTATTCATGAATTTGTAAAAGTATTAATTATTTATTAAATAAAAAAAATGTGTTTATTAATTATTAAAGGAAATGATTAGTATTCATGAATTTGTAACAAGTGGGGTTTGGTGACTTAAAATGTTGAATGCAGAAGAAATCGTAACATCTATATCTATATCAAGTATAAAGTAGTAGAAATAGAATAATGATTAAACATTAAATATATATCGAAAAATAAAAAGAAAACGTGTAATACAAAAAGAAGTACAGCAGCTTGAATAATTAGATTCTTTCTACCGACAGTTTTTCACAGGCTGTGTATCGTGCGAAACCAGTGGCGGATAAAAGTGTTCAGAAAAATCCCATATTTTTAAAATAATTATATTTATTTATTTTGATCATTATGGTATAAAATTCAGTCACTATTTTAATAAATAAAAATTACATCAACTGTCCCTCTCATTTATGGGTAAAATATAAAAAGTGTTAAAATTAAATAATTAGATCCTAAATATACTTTTAATAAGCCTATAACTTATATAACTCATTTTCGTATCACCGTTTATTTTAAAATCACATAAGTTCCTTTTTATCTCGTTTACTATTAATCGAATTACAATTGAGCGTTACCGTTGTTTACTAAATAGCTTCAAAATCACAAAATATATTTAATATACTTTTTATGTATATATATAGATTTATTTTATGTAATAAATTTTATTATCTCTTATATTATTTTATAATTTAAATCATATTTTATATCAAACTATATTTCAAAGTATTATATATATTTATATATATATATATATATATATATATATATATATATATATATATATATATATATATATATATATATATATATATATATGTATTTATTTATATGTAATAGTTCGTGAATCGGGAAATGGTCGAAGTTAAATTGATTGTATGAAAACAATTCAAAATTTTGAGACTCAACATTACAGACTTTGCTTATCGTGTCGAAATCATATAAAGTTTAAGTTTAAATTTGGTCGGAAATTTCCGGGTCGTCACAGTACCTACCCGTTAAAGAAATTTCGTCCTAAAATTTGAGTGAGGTCATCATGGCTAACAATAAAAATGTTTTCATGAAGAATATGAGTTGATCGATAGAGTTTTATCACTGTTGGGTAATAAGGATAAAATGATTTGATTACTCGAGAAGTACGAGTGAAGTTGTCACAAAAGATTGAGATAGAGATTTAACTTTTGACGTAGTCACGGTGGATTTAGAAAATAAGGTGTGTCTTGACTTTTGACGTTGTCTTGGTTGAATTCCGGAATTCAAGGGATTTAAAGAAAATCTTTGAAATCTAAAAGATTTGATTCTTTGGCGAGTAAGGAAATTAAGATCTCTATGATTAAGTATGTTGATCTGCCTCGATTACACTGTATGATATTTCCATTATAAATTAAACTCTTTCGTTCCATTATTCTCACCATTCCTATACTTTCTTTCTTAGTTTCGTATTTCCAAAAGATTGTGAAAATGCTTAATCCAGTTCTAATCCTTGATATTTTTCTAATTATCATTTCCGTCATCCTTCTTTTCAAGCTTCCACCAGAAAAATCTGTTTACTTTCACTATTACCTTGAGGTGATACTATTCTTAATTCCAACGTGTTTTTATATTGCTATTCGTATTAATATCCATGATTTGTAACCTCCGTTTTGTTATTGGGCTTTATATTTTTCCCTTATATTTCGGAGCTCTATGCTCTTGTTTTCTCTTCCCGATTCTAAATCAAGCGAATAATGGTCCAGAATTCATAGATACAGAGTTTTAAATGATTATAATGTTCTAAGCAGGAAGGAATGTATTAGCACGATTTGATTTGTCAAATTACCAGAATCCCTGAGGATGGAACTATCAAGAGTATATTTTCTAGATATGTTTAGAGGTTAAGTAGAATGAAAGAGTTGTGTAACCTAGCACATGATGATGGTATAATCTACTGTGAATCATCATCACGTTTTATTAGAAACTCAGCATGACCTACTGTAATATAATCACGTTGGCCGGACGTCATTATATTATACTAACCCATGCTTCAATTCCCAACACTTCTCCTCAATTCATTCATAATTTATACTTAGATTTTACAGAAGTTTCCAATATAATGGAATACAGAAAACACGAAGAGGTAGATAATTTTGGACAAGAATATTTATGAAAATATCCTCAGAAATATCGAAGATATTTATGATGATATTTTAGAATTTCTAAGTTCGAAGGTTGATGAAGAAAAATTTTCCGCATGGTTTTAACATGACTTCGGAGCAAGATATTCTCTAAAGATTTCATCGGATCCAGAATTACCTAGATTCTTTGAATATAGGGTTTGGTCCTTGTATTTATCCTTGGTCTCCTTCATGGTTAGCTCAATCCGTTTTTCAGTACCAAATTTTCTATCGAGCGTTCCCAATACTCCATTTTTTTTATCATCAAACTCTTGGCCATTTAGGCCATCTACAATTTTACTGTTTCCTCTGCATTTAATGCATCCATATCTGAATCATCGGTTATCAATCTGAGGTGGTTTCAAAAGAATTGTGTTTTTAGATGATTAAACGCTGATGGTAATATGGTGGAATATAAAAGGTTCTCTGGTAACAATAAATGAGCACGCATATGTATCAAGTGTAGTGACCCGAACTTTTCCATGTTTATATATATTAATTGAGACTTGTTAAGACTTGATTAATTGAAATATGTTTCATATAGACAATTGACCACCCAAGTTGACCGGTGATTCACGAACGTTAAAACTTGTAAAAACTATATGATGACGTATATATGGATATATATATAGTTAACAAGATACTATGATAAGTAAACATAACATTAAGTATATTAACAATGAACTACATATGTAAAAACAAGACTACTAACTTAATGATTTTTAAACGAGACATATATGTAACGATTATCGTTGTAAAGACATTTAATGTATATATATCATATTAAGAGATATTCATACATGATAATATCATGATAATATAATAATTTAAAATCTCATTTGATATTATAAACATTGGGTTAACAACATTTAACAAGATCGTTAACCTAAAGGTTTCAAAACAACACTTACATGTAACGACTAACGATGACTTAACGACTCAGTTAAAATGTATATACATGTAGTGTTTTAATATGTATTTATACACTTTTGAAAGAATTCAATACACTTATCAAAATACTTCTACTTAACAAAAATGCTTACAATTACATCCTCGTTCAGTTTCATCAACAATTCTACTCGTATGCACCCGTATTCGTACTCGTACAATACACAGCTTTTAGATGTATGTACTATTGGTATATACACTCCAATGATTAGCTCTTAGCAGCCCATGTGAGTCACCTAACACATGTGAGAACCATCATTTGGCAACTAGCATGAAATATCTCATAAAATTACAAAAATATGAGTAATCATTCATGACTTATTTACATGAAAACAAAATTACATATCCTTTATATCTAATCCATACACCAATGACCAAAAACAACTACAAACACTTTCATTCTTCAATTTTCTTCATCTAATTGATCTCTCTCAAGTTCTATCTTCAAGTTCTAAGTGTTCTTCATATATTCTACAAGTTCTAGTTACATAAAATCAAGAATACTTTTAAGTTTGCTAGCTCACTTCCAATCTTGAAAGGTGATCATCCAACCTCAAGAAATCTTTGTTTCTTACAGTAGGTTATCATTCTAATACAAGGTAATAATCATATTCAAACTTTGGTTCAATTTCTATAACTATAACAATCTTATTTCAAGTGATGATCTTACTTGAACTTGTTTTCGTGTCATGATTCTGCTTCAAGAACTTCGAGCCATCCAAGGATCCGTTGAAGCTAGATCCATTTTTCTCTTTTCCAGTAGGTTTATCCAAGGAACTTAAGGTAGTAATGATGTTCATAACATCATTCAATTCATACATATAAAGCTATCTTATTCGAAGGTTTAAACTTGTAATTACTAGAACATAGTTTAGTTAATTCTAAACTTGTTCGCAAACAAAAGTTAATCCTTCTAACTTGACTTTTAAAATCAACTAAACACATGTTCTATATCTATATGATATGCTAACTTAATGATTTAAAACCTGGAGACACGAAAAACACCGTAAAACCGGATTTACGCCGTCGTAGTAACACCGCGGGCTGTTTTGGGTTAGTTAATTAAAAACTATGATAAACTTTGATTTAAAAGTTGTTATTCTGAGAAAATGATTTTTATTATGAACATGAAACTATATCCAAAAATTATGGTTAAACTCAAAGTGGAAGTATGTTTTCTAAAATGGTCATCTAGACGTTGTTCTTTCGACTGAAATGACTACCTTTACAAAAACGACTTGTAACTTATTTTTCCAACTATAAACCTATACTTTTTCTTTTTAGATTCATAAAATAGAGTTCAATATGAAACCATAGCAATTTGATTCACTCAAAACGGATTTAAAATGAAGAAGTTATGGGTAAAACAAGATTGGATAATTTTTCTCATTTTAGCTACATGAAAATTGGTAAAAAATCTATTCCAACCATAACTTAATCAACTTGTATTGTATATTATGTAATCTTGAGATACCATAGACACGTATACAATGTTTCGACCTATCATGTCGACACATCTATATATATTTCGGGACAACCATAGACACTCTATATGTGAATGTTGGAGTTAGCTATACAGGGTTGAGGTTGATTTCAAAATATATATAGTTTGAGTTGTGATCAATACTGAGATACGTATACACTGGGTCATGGATTGATTCAAGATAATATTTATCGATTTATTTCTGTACATCTAACTGTGGACAACTAATTGTAGGTTACTAACGAGGACAGCTGACTTAATAAACTTAAAACATCAAAATATATTAAAAGTGTTGTAAATATATTTTGAACATACTTTGATATATATGTATATATTGTTATAGGTTCGTGAATTAACCAGTGGCCAAGTCTTACTTCCCGACGAAGTAAAAATCTGTGAAAGTGAGTTATAGTCCCACTTTTAAAATCTAATATTTTTGGGATGAGAATACATGCAAGTTTTATAAATGATTTACAAAATAGACACAAGTAAGTGAAACTACATTCTATGGTTGAATTATCGAAATCGAATATGCCCTTTTTATTAAGTCTGGTAATCTAAGAATTAGGGAACAGACACCCTAATTGACGTGAATCCTAAAGATAGATCTATTGGGCCTAACAAACCCCATCCAAAGTACCGGATGCTTTAGTACTTCGAAATTTATATCATATCCGAAGGGTGTCCCGGAATGATGGGGATATTCTTATATATGCATCTTGTTAATGTCGGTTACTAGGTGTTCACCATATGAATGATTTTTATCTCTATGTATGATATGTGTATTGAAATATGAAATCTTGTGGTCTATTATTATGATTTGATATATATAGGTTAAACCTATAACTCACCAACATTTTTGTTGACGTTTTAAGCATGTTTATTCTCAGGTGATTATTAAGAGCTTCCGCTGTCGCATACTTAAATAAGGACGAGATTTGGAGTCCATGCTTGTATGATATTGTGTAAAAACTGCATTCAAGAAACTTATTTTGTTGTAACATATTTGTAATGTAAACCATTATGTAATGGTCGTGTGTAAATAGGATATTTTAGATTATCATTATTTGATAATCTACGTAAAGCTTTTTAAACCTTTATTGATGAAATAAAGGTTATGGTTTATTTTAAAATGAATGCAGTCTTTGAAAAACGTCTCATATAGAGGTCAAAACCTCGCAACGAAATCAATTAATATGGAACGTTTTTAATCAATAAGAACGGGACATTTCAGTTGGTATCCGAGCGTTGGTCTTAGAGAACCAGAATTTTGCATTAGTGTGTCTTATCGAGTTTGTTAGGATGCATTAGTGAGTCTGGACTTCGACCGTGTTTACTTGAAAAATGATTGCTTAACAAATTTTGTTGGAAACTATATATTTTTAACATGTGAATATTATGTGATATATTAATCTCTTAACGCATTTGATATTATGTGATAGATGTCAACCTCTAGAACAAGTCCCATTGACTCACCTAATAATAATGAAGAGTAAAATGTAAATTGGAATGATTCGTGGACTGATTCACAAGTTCCCGAAGAGGAACCGGAAGAAGAGTCGGAACCGGAAGAAGAATCGGAACCGGAAGAAGAATCGGAACCGGATGAAGAAATAGAACCGGTGGGGGAAATAATAAAATGGTTAAGTAAAAGAAAATCCTCAACCAACCGACCAAGGTTAATTTTGGTCAATGGTGTTTCCGCCAAGGAAGCAAAATATTGGGAGGATTACCAATTCTCCGATGAATCGGATTCCGACGAGAATTCCGATGATGTTATAGAAATTACCCCAACTGAATTTAAAAAGGCAAAAGAAAATAATAAGGGAAAGGGCATAAAAATAGAGAAATCTAATTCCAACCCCGATGAACTTTATATGTATCGTCAACCCCCGAAGTCCTTAAGTTGTAACAATGACCCGGGAACCTCTAAACCACCAGGTTTTTCAAAACCAATGTGGAAAACGACAGCTCGTATTAGGGGAACATCATATATCCCTAGAAACTTGGCAAAACGAACCAAAACCGAAGAAGAAGAAACAAGCGAGTCGGAATAAGATAGTTGTATTCGTGTGGTGTAATATATGTAATATAGTGTGCTTATGCTTTATGATATATGTAAAAATTGCTTGTATTAATAAGTATTTTTTTATGAATCTAACTCTTGTCTATTTTACAGTATAAAACACAAAATGGATAGACAAACCAATATTTTAAGAGACCTACCCGGAGACATGATTGATGAAATCTTGTCTAGAGTCGGTCAGAATTCTTCGGCACAACTATTTAAGGCGAGATCAGTTTGTAAGACATTCGAAGAACTTTCCAAGAATGCCTTGGTTTATAAAAGGCTTTCGTTCGAAAGATGGGGGATATCACATTGGGAAATCCATAAGTTACGATGTGTTTACTTTGACGCATATATTGCGGGGAACCCAAATGCTATTTTACGCAATGGGTTAAGAAATTATTTTGACTCAATATATCCGAATATTGGACTTCGTGATTTAGAAAAAGCGGCTAACATGCAACATAAAGAAGCATGTTATGCTTACGGATTAGCAATGTTCGCTTCTCACCAAAGTGAGAACAAGAACATCGGGCTACAACTATTAAACAAAACGTTCCCACAAGTGACGGAGTCGGTAATTGGGGTAAGAAATGAGGTTTTTAGATTGTTACGGGACTGTTGGACATTACGTAACCCTCGTCCCTTTGACGACGTTACAACACGATGTCTTATCAACGGCCATAACGGTTATGTTCCACAAGACCAAGGATGGGAAGTAATCTTAGTAAAACCAGAATGCATGACTTGTTTTTGGTGTCTTTATTGTCTTTGCTGAACGACTTGTGTACTAGCTAGAATTATCTTCACAACCATCTTGTATCAAATTTATTGTGTGCTATATTTCATGCTATATGTAAAATAAGCGGTATTATAAGTTTGTAAAATATTGTGTAAAAGTTTGAACGCGAAATATTATTATAATCAGTTTTTCATATAGAATTGTAGTAGTTGAATTGTATATTAGCTACTAAGTATGAACTTAACGGGTAGGTACTACCCGAATTTAAACTTATAAAACGCTAATATGGAGAAAAAGCTTTTATAAATGAGTTCATATTATGGTACGAAATACTATTAACTACTCTTAATATTCTGTATGATTAACTTGTTCCATTTGACTATTTTGAAGGAAATGGCACCGACTACTCGACACACCGTGAATATGAATGAAGAGGAATTCCGTACTTTTCTAGCTTCAAACATAGCCGCAGTACAGGCTGCGCTACATACCAACAATAACCTTGGATCTAGCAGTACAGGAAATCGTGTAGGATGCACCTACAAAGAATTCACTGCCTGCAAACCTTTGGAATTTGATGGAACCGAAGGACCGATCGGATTGAAATGGTGGACCGAGAAGGTCGAATCGGTGTTTGCCATAAGTAAGTGTACTGAAGAGGACAAAGTGAAGTACGCTACGCATACCTTCACAGGTTCTGCGTTAACATGGTGGAATACCTATCTAGAGCAAGTGGGATAAGACGATGCGTACGCACTACCGTGGTCAGCATTCAAGCACTTGATGAACGAGAAATACCGTCCCAGAACCGAGGTCAATAAGCTCAAGACAGAACTTAGAGGGTTACGAACCCAAGGATTTGATATTACCACGTACGAAAGACGATTCACAGAATTGTCCCTATTGTGTCCGGGAGCATTCGAAGATGAGGAAGAGAAGATCGACGCGTTTGTGAAAGGATTACCGGAAAGAATCCAAGAAGATATAAGTTCACACGAGCCCGCCTCCATACAACAGGCATGTAGAATGGCTCACAAACTAGTGAACCAGATTGAAGAAAAAATTAAAGAACAGACTGCTGAAGAGGCCAATGTGAAGCAAGTCAAAAGAAAGTGGGAGGAAAACGGTGATAAGAATCACCAATACAACAACAACAGCAATTACAACAATAATCGCAACAATTATCCCAACAATCGCAACATCAATCACAACTACAACAAACGCCCAACAACAACAACAACAGCAACTACAACAATCATCTCAACAACAATAATAACCGCAACAACAACAACAATCAGAAGCAGCTATGCCAAAGGTGTGAAAAGTATCACTCGGGGTTCTGCACCAAATTTTGCAACAAGTGTAAAAGAAATGGTCATAGCGCGGTGAAGTGTGAGGTCTATGGACCAGGGGTTAATAGAACGAAAGGAACAAATGGTGTCGGAACGAGTAATGGAGGAGCAAGTAGTGTCGGAGCAAGTTATGCCAATGTAGTTTGTTATAAATGTGGAAAACCGGGCCACATTATTAGAAATTGCCCGAACCAGGAGAACACAAATGGACAAGGCTGCGGAAGAGTTTTCAATATTAATGCGGCAGAGGCACAGGAAGACCCGAAGCTTGTTACGGGTACATTTCTTATTGACAATAAATCTGCTTACGTTTTATTTGATTCGGGTGCGGATAGAAGCTATATGAGTAGAGATTTTTGTGCTAAATTAAGTTGTCCATTGACGCCTTTGGATAGTAAATTTTTACTCGAATTAGCAAATGGTAAATTAATTTCAGCAGATAATATATGTCGGAATCGAGAAATTAAACTGGTTAGCGAAACATTTAAGATTGATTTGATACCAGTAGAGTTAGGGAGTTTTGATGTGATAATCGGTATGGACTGGTTGAAAGAAGTGAAGGCAGAGATCGTTTGTTACAAAAATGCAATTCGCATTATACGAGAAAAAGGAAAACCCTTAATGGTGTACGGAGAAAAGGGCAACACGAAGCTACATCTTATTAGTAATTTGAAGGCACAAAAACTAATAAGAAAAGGTTGCTATGCTGTTCTAGCACACGTCGAGAAAGTACAAACTGAAGAAAAGAGCATCAATGATGTTTCCATTGCAAAAGAATTTCCCGATGTATTTCCGAAAGAATTACCGGGATTACCCCCACATCGATCTGTTGAATTTCAAATAGATCTTGTACCAGGAGCTGCACCAATAGCTCGTGCTCCTTACAGACTCGCACCCAGCGAGATAAAAGAACTGCAAAGCCAATTACAAGAACTTTTAGAGCGTGGTTTCATTCGACCAAGCACATCACCGTGGGGAGCTCCTATTTTGTTTGTCAAGAAGAAAGATGGTACATTCAGGTTGTGTATTGACTACCGAGAGTTGAACAAACTTACCATCAAGAACCGCTACCCACAACCGAGAATCGATGACTTATTTGATCAACTACAAGGCTCGTCTGTTTATTCAAAGATTGACTTACATTCCGGGTATCATCAAATGCGGGTGAAAGAAGATGATATTCTAAAGACTGCTTTCAGAACACGTTACGGTCATTACGAGTTTATGGTCATGCCGTTTGGTTTAACTAATGCACCAGCTGTGTTCATGGACCTTATGAACCGAGTGTGTGGACCATACCTTGACAAGTTTGTCATTGTTTTCATTGATGACATACTTATTTACTCAAAGAATGACCAAGAACACGGTGAACATTTGAGAAAGGTGTTAGAAGTATTGAGGAAGGAAGAATTGTACGCTAAATTTTCAAAGTGTGCATTTTGGTTGGAAGAAGTTCAATTCCTCGGTCACATAGTGAACAAAGAAGGTATTAAGGTGGATCCGGCAAAGATAGAAACTGTTAAAAAGTGGGAAACCCCGAAAACTCCGAAACACATACGTCAGTTTTTAGGACTAGCTGGTTACTACAGAAGATTCATCCAAGACTTCTCCAGAATAGCAAAACCCTTGACTGCATTAACGCATAAAGGGAAGAAATTTGAATGGAATGATGAACAAGAGAAAGCGTTTTAGTTATTGAAGAAAAAGCTAACTACGGCACCTATATTGTCATTGCCTGAAGGGAATGATGATTTTGTGATTTATTGTGACGCATCAAAGCAAGGTCTCAGTTGTGTATTAATGCAATGAACGAAGGTGATTGCTTATGCGTCTAGACAATTGAAGATTCACGAACAAACTTATACGACGCATGATTTGGAATTAGGCGCGGTTGTTTTTGCATTAAAGACTTGGAGGCACTACTTATATGGGGTCAAAAGTATTATATATACTGACCACAAAAGTCTTCAACACATATTTAATCAGAAACAACTGAATATGAGGCAGCGTAGGTGGATTGAATTATTGAATGATTACGACTTTGAGATTCGTTACCACCCGGGGAAGGCAAATGTGGTAGCCGATGCCTTGAGCAGGAAGGACAGAGAGCCCATTCGAGTAAAATCTATGAATATAATGATTCATAATAACCTTACTACTCAAATAAAGGAGGCGCAACAAGGAGTTTTAAAAAAGGGAAATTTAAAGGATGAAATACCCAAAGGATCGGAGAAGCATCTTAATATTCGGGAAGACGGAACCCGGTATAGGGCTGAAAGGATTTGGGTACCAAAATTTGGAGATATGAGAGAAATGGTACTTAGAGAAGCTCATAAAACCAGATACTCAATACATCCTGGAACGGAGAAGATGTACAAGGATCTCAAGAAACATTTTGGTGGCCGGGTATGAAAGCCGATGTTGCTAAAAACGTAGGAGAATGTTTGACGTGTTCTAAGGTCAAAGCTGAGCATCAGAAACCATCAGGTCTACTTCAACAACCCGAAATCCCGGAATGGAAATGGGAAAACATTACCATGGATTTTATCACTAAATTGCCAAGGACTGCAAGTGGTTTAGATACTATTTGGGTAATAGTTGATCGTCTCACCAAATCAGCACACTTCCTGCCAATAAGAGAAGATGACAAGATGGAGAAGTTAGCATGACTGTATTTGAAGGAAGTCGTCTCCAGACATGGAATACCAATCTCTATTATCTCGGATAGGGATGGTAGATTTATTTCAAGATTCTGGCAGACATTACAGCAAGCATTAGGAACTCGTCTAGACATGAGTACTGCCTATCATCCACAAACTGATGGGCAGAGTGAAAGGACGATACAAACGCTTGAAGACATGCTACGAGCATGTGTTATTGATTTCAGAAACAGTTGGGATCGACATCTACCGTTAGCAGAATTTTCCTACAACAACAGCTACCATTCAAGCATTGAGATGGCGCCGTTTGAAGCACTTTATGGTAGAAAGTGCATGTCTCTGATTTGTTGGAGTGAAGTGGGGGATAGACAGATTACGGGTCCAGAGATTATACAAGAAACTACCGAGAAGATCATCCAAATTCAACAACGGTTGAAAACCGCCCAAAGTCGACAAAAGAGCTACGATGACATTAAAAGAAAAGATATAGAATTTGAAATTGGAGAGATGGTCATGCTTAAAGTTGCACCTTGGAAAGGCGTTGTTCAATTTGGTAAACGAGGGAAATTAAATCCAAGGTATATTAGACCATTCAAGATTATTGATCGTGTCGGACCAGTAGCTTACCGACTTGAGTTACCTCAACAACTCACGGCTGTACATAACACTTTCCACGTCTCGAATTTGAAGAAATGTTTTGCTAAAGAAGATCTCACTATTCCGTTAGATGAAATCCAAATCAACGAAAAACTTCAATTCATCGAAGAACCCGTCGAAATAATGGATCGTGAGGTTAAAAGACTTAAGCAAAACAAGATACCAATTGTTAAGGTTCGATGGAATGCTCGTAGAGGACCCGAGTTCACCTGGGAGCGTGAAGATCAGATGAAGAAGAAATACCCGCATCTATTTCCAGAAGATTCGTCAACACCTTCAACAGCTTAAAATTTCGGGACGAAATTTATTTAACGGGTAGGTACTGTAGTGACCCGAACTTTTCCATGTTTATATATATTAATTGAGATTGATATTTACATGATTAAATGTTTCCAACATGTTAAGCAATCAAACTTGTTAAGACTTGATTAATTGAAATATGTTTCATATAGACAATTGACCACCCAAGTTGACCGGTGATTCACGAACGTTAAAACTTGTAAAAACTATATGATGACATATATATGGATATATATATAGTTAACATGATACTATGATAAGTAAACATATCATTAAGTATATTAACAATGAACTACATATGTAAAAACAAGACTACTAACTTAATGATTTTTAAACGAGACATATATGTAACGATTATCGTTGTAAAGACATTTAATGTATATATATCATATTAAGAGATATTCATACATGATAATATCATGATAATATAATAATTTAAAATCTCATTTGATATTATAAACATTGGGTTAACAACATTTAACAAGATCGTTAACCTAAAAGTTTCAAAACAACACTTACATGTAACGACTAACGATGACTTAACGACTCAGTTAAAATGTATATACATGTAGTGTTTTAATATGTATTTATACACTTTTGAAAGACTTCAATACACTTATCAAAATACTTCTACTTAACAAAAATGCTTACAATTACATCCTCGTTCAGTTTCATCAACAATTCTACTCGTATGCACCCGTATTCGTACTCGTACAATACACAGCTTTTAGATGTATGTACTATTGGTATATACACTCCAATGATCAGCTCTTAGCAGCCCATGTGAGTCACCTAACACATGTGGGAACTATCATTTGGTAACTAGCATGAAATATCTCATAAAATTACAAAAATATGAGTAATCATTCATGACTTATTTACATGAAAACAAAATTACATATCCTTTATATCTAATCCATACACCAACGGCCAAAAACACCTACAAACACTTTCATTCTTCAATTTTCTTCATCTAATTGATCTCTCTCAAGTTCTATCTTCAAGTTCTAAGTGTTCTTCATATATTCTACAAGTTCTAGTTACATAAAATCAAGAATACTTTCAAGTTTACTAGCTCACTTCCAATCTTGTAAGGTGATCATCCAACCTCAAGAAATCTTTGTTTCTTACAGTAGTTTATCATTCTAATACAAGGTAATAATCATATTCAAACTTTGGTTCAATTTCTATAACTATAACAATCTTATTTCAAGTGATGATCTTACTTGAACTTGTTTTCGTGTCATGATTCTGCTTCAAGAACTTCGAGCCATCCAAGGATCCGTTGAAGCTAGATCCATTTTTCTCTTTTCTAGTAGGTTTATCCAAGGAACTTAAGGTAGTAATAATGTTCATAACATCATTCAATTCATACATATAAAACTATCTTAATCGAAGGTTTAAACTTGTAATCACTAGAACATAGTTTAGTTAATTCTAAACTTGTTCGCAAACAAAAGTTAATCCTTCTAACTTGACTTTTAAAATCAACTAAACACATGTTCTATATCTATATGATATGCTAACTTAATTATTTAAAACCTGGAGACACGAAAAATACCGTAAAACCGGATTTACGCCGTCGTAGTAACACCGCGGGCTGTTTTGGGTTAGTTAATTAAAAACTATGATAAACTTTGATTTAAAAGTTTTTATTCTGAGAAAATGATTTTTATTATGAACATGAAACTATATCCAAAAATTATGGTTAAACTCAAAGTGGAAGTAGGTTTTCTAAAATGGTCATCTAGACGTCGTTCTTTCGACTGAAATGACTACCTTTACAAAAACGACTTGTAACTTATTTTTCTGACTATAAACCTATACTTTTTCTGTTTAGATTCATAAAATAGAGTTCAATATGAAACCATAGCAATTTGATTCACTCAAAACGGATTTAAAATGAAGAAGTTATGGGTAAAACAAGATTGGATAATTTTTCTCATTTTAGCTACGTGAAAATTGGTAACAAATCTATTCCAACCATAACTTAATCAACTTGTATTGTATATTACGTAATCTTGAGATACCATAGACACGTATACAATATTTCGACCTATCATGTCGACACATCTATATATATTTCGGGACAACCATAGACACTCTATATGTGAATGTTGGAGTTAGCTATACAGGGTTGAGGTTGATTCCAAAATATATATAGTTTGAGTTGTGATCAATACTGAGATACGTATACACTGGATCGTGGATTGATTCAAGATAATATTTATCGATTTATTTCTGTACATCTAACTGTGGACAACTAGTTGTAGGTTACTAACGAGGACAGCTGACTTAATAAACTTAAAACATCAAAATATATTAAAAGTGTTGTAAATATATTTTGAACATACTTTGATATATATGTATATATTGTTATAGGTTCGTGAATCAACCAGTGGCCAAGTCTTACTTCCCGACGAAGTAAAAATCTGTGAAAGTGAGTTATAGTCCCACTTTTAAAATCTAATATTTTTAGGATGAGAATACATGCAGGTTTTATAAATGATTTACAAAATAGACACAAGTACGTGAAACTACATTCTATGGTTGAATTATCGAAATCGAATATGCCCTTTTTATTAAGTCTGGTAATCTAAGAATTAGGGAACAGACACCCTAATTGACGTGAATCCTAAAGATAGATCTATTGGGCCTAACAAACCCCATCCAAAGTACCGGATGCTTTAGTACTTCGAAATTTATATCATATCCGAAGGGTGTCCAGGAATGATGGGGATATTCTTATATATGCATCTTGTTAATGTCAGTTACCAGGTGTTCACCATATGAATGATTTTTATCTCTATGTATGGGATGTGTATTGAAATATGAAATCTTGTGGTCTATTATTATGATTTGATATATATAGGTTAAACCTATAACTCACCAACATTTTTGTTGACGTTTTAAGCATGTTTATTCTCAGGTGATTATTAAGAGCTTTCGCTGTCGCATACTTAAATAAGGACGAGATTTGGAGTCCATGCTTGTATGATATTGTGTAAAAACTGCATTTAAGAAACTTATTTTGTTGTAACATATTTGTATTGTAAACCATTATGTAATGGTCGTGTGTAAACAGGATATTTTAGATTATCATTATTTGATAATCTACGTAAAGCTTTTTAAACCTTTATTGATGAAATAAAGGTTATGGTTTGTTTTAAAATGAATGCAGTCTTTGAAAAACGTCTCATATAGAGGTCAAAACCTCGCAACGAAATCAATTAATATGGAACGTTTTTAATCAATAAGAACGGGACATTTCATCAAGGTTATAATAAGGTTGTTTTGAATGAAAAGTCGAAGTTGTCTTGCTGAAGCTGTGACAAAATTGGCTATTTTGAAAAAGAACTGCAAAGTTATTTTGGGTAATAATAACACTAAAGGAATTAGCACAGCTACGTGTTAAACGTTTACTCAGTTTTCGAGAGTTTTTTTTTTCCAGGTGCATAACTATATGCATCAATCTTTTCTTTTGTAGATGAAGTGCGGTTGGTTCATCCTCTCAATCGAGGTATTTTCAAGAATCATGAAAGGTTTGAACGCAGATTGTAATCGTTAAGATACAATTGAGGTTTAAGATGAAATCAAGTGGCAAACTTGAAGAAATGTTTAGTTTCATATGTTATAATCAATATTTTAATTCATTTTAATTGTCCAATGTTATTAGTCCACAGTCGATAGTCCACAGTTAACCGTCCAATAATTCATATATAGTTTAATATATAATATTCGAATTAATTAATACGTATCGTGACCCGTGTACATGTCTCAGACTCGATCACAACTCAAACTATATATATTATTGTAGAATCAACCTCAACCATGTATAGCTAACTCCAGCATTACTGCATATAGAGTGTCTATGGTTATTCCAAATAATATATATAGATGCGTCGATATGATATGTCAAAACCTTGTATACGTGTCCCGATATTTAAAGTGCGTAAAATAAATAACAGAAATTAAATGACGATAAATTAAATTGCGAGAATTAAAATTGCGATAAAAAAATGCGATAAATAAAAGGTAATACGGAATTAACAGTTAGCTAGGAACAGTTAGCTAGGAACAGTTAGCGTGGATTCTTAACAAAATTTCTCATAGTTAATTTGTTTGTTTCTAACAAATTTTATTTTGTCCAATGTTTTCTTCATTATGCCACTTGTTGGATTCTGATAAATCAAAATCCAAATATGAATTTGAATAAAAATGGTTATTCTGCGGTGTGCAGATACATATATCTGTGGATGTAAGTAGGATAGTAAATGACTGTTGAATCAGATTCGAAGAATGTACAATGTAACTTATTAATGTGAAATCTAAATATTCCTCGGGTATTACCTGCCCGTTAAAATATTTTCACCATTAACAGTTTGTACGAAAGAATTTTTAATTACCATCATTATGAAAATATACTTACATATATATTTTCTTCAGATGTAATCATAGATTCAATGAGTTAATATAATATTAATCTCATTTGATTTACCGTTATAACTAGAATACATAATCTCTAAAACATTAGAGATTATATAATCGCCCTGAAGAACGAAGATAATTGATGTAGAACGATACGTAGGACGATGATTGTACTCGTGGTACTGAATGGGATGTTGAGGCATGGATTGTTGATGTACTGGTGCTGTTACTGATGGTACTGTTGGTGCCAGTGATGTTGTTGAAGCTGGTAAATTTTGCACCATATTCTCCAGATTGATTACTCGAGCGCGAAGTTCGTTGACTTCTTCTATTATTCTGGGAAGATTGTCGGTCGGAACGAGCGAATGAATAAGGTTTAGAATTTTAGATAGAATATAATCGTGGCGAGATACTCTGGAAATGAGTGTGAAAATGGTGTTTTGGACAGGTTCGCCGGTAAGTGCTTCAGGTTCTTCACCAAGAGGTGAATTTGGTTGATGGAAAGGATTCCCTTCTTCTCGTCTCCATTGATTTAGTTAGCTACGAACCCATCAGATGAATTGGGAATGGCTGATTGATTGATTCATTCTGGTGACACCGCTTTCGGAGCTTAGGTGAATATCCATGTCGGAATAGCTATCGGAATAACTATCGAAATAGCTATCGAAATCTGAGGGACTCGAACTGGTTGAGTGATTCATCTCGTACGATCAGATGAAGGATTTTCGATAAGAAATAGATTATATTATGTAGATTCGTACCCTGCAATACATAATTTACATATGTATATATAATACTAAAATCCCATAAGTTACGGAGGAATATACGGAAGCTGTCAGGCAAAGGTAACAATAACAGATACGCTAAGATATGAATTTATCTATACACTGTCTATGCAATAGAGGCAGTAAGACATGTCTAGACTAAGAATGATAAGCAGGTAATTTTCTAAGGATGGTAAGCAGATGATTTCCGACTAGAAATGATAAGCAAAACTTTTGACATGCAGACACGGTCGAAGTCCAGACTCACTAATGCATCTAAAGAACTATCAGTTAGACAGACTAATGCAAGACCTAGTTCACTAAGACCACCGCTCTGATACCACCTGTAGTAACCCGTCATAATCCATCTGGACGAAGTCTTTAACAGTTGGTCCCATTGCGAGGTTCTGACCTCTATATGCCATGAACGACTCCATGTAATATGAGCAAATGCACAGCGGAAGATTTCTTTCGTACCTGAAAATAAACATGCTTTAAAGTGTCAACCAAAAGGTTGGTGAGTTCATAAGTTTATCATAAAACAATAAAATTCATCATTTTGATAGACCACAAGATTTAAATGCTGCATGGTACAAATGGGCCCAAATCCTATACCCACCTGTAATGTACATGCGATATCTTTTAAATACAGTACACCTTTCTCGTGTACGAAATTATTTTTCATAAATCTTAGTAACCGTACACATATCTCGTGCACAAAAAAAACATACACATAACCTGTGTATAAAATCATTCTCTCGATATATAACATTCACTTTGCTTTCATAACTTGGCTTGGTAACCGACCTTAACATATAATGCGCATAAATAATATCCCCAAGACAGAACGTCTCGTCTGTGTAATATATAAACTTCGAAGTACTAAACACCACGCCCACTAGCCCTTCCGTCTAGTGAACATTCTGGGTGAGGGTGTTAAACCCGGTAGCTACCTTTAGGATTCGCGTCAATTAGGCGTGCACTAATTCTCAAAATTAGTGATGTTCCCTAATTCTTAGGTTACCAAGCAATAATAATCAGGGGAAAAATATTCATATCAATTGTGGCAATTATCACGTCCACATAATTCAATGGATCACGTCCACATAATTCATTCGAGGAATGTTTTGCTTGTGTCTATCTCATCAAACATTTATAAAAGCATTTCATGTATTCGCAGTTCAAAATGTATATCAATAGCATTTAATAAAGCAATTGTAAAAGTAGCGCATGTATTCTCAGTCCCAAAAATGTAAAGAGTAAAAGGGAATCAAATGAACTCACCATATTGTATTTTGTAGTAAAAATACATATAACATCATTGAACAAGTGTAGGGTTAGTCTCAGATTCACGAACCTATATTATTCATATATATTAATATTAGTACTACGTAATATATATATTTTTTAATTGTTATGTATATTTCTATATATATACTTTTATATATGTTTCATATAAGTATTTTTTAATAACTAATTTTATAATAATAATAATAATATTAATAGTAGTATTGATAATAATAATAATATTAATAATAATAATAATAATAATAATAATAATAATAATATTGGTATAGTTATTATAATGATAGTTATGATATTAGTAATTATAAAAATAATAGTAATATTCATAAAAATAGTAATAGTAATAAAAATAATAAAATGATAATTCTAATAATGATAGTTTTAATGGTAATAGAAATGTAAAAAAATGATAATTTTAAAAATAATGATTCTTTTAATAGTAAAACTAATAATAATAATAAAAATTTTAATATTGATAATACTAATAATGATTATTCATTTTAATAATAATAATCTTAATAATAATCCTAACACTAATAATACTTGTAATAATAATAATAATTTTAATGATAATAATAATAATAAAATTATACCATCATGAATATCATCATACAACCTTCATCATCATCGACAACATACATCATCATCATCTTAATCATTATCATAATCATCTCACGCCATCATCCACTCGCGAATCATCATGCTCACCATCGTCATCTTCATACGACATCATCCATCATCATCATCATGATCATGGTTACGATTTCAATAATCATCATCTACTTATCAAATTACGTATATCATACATCATTATTTTATCAACATCAATGTGATGACCCGGGAATTTCCGACCAAATTTAAACTTAATCTTTATATGATTTCGACACGATAAGCAAAGTCTGTAATGTTGAGTCTCAAAATTTTGAAATATTTCTTTACATTCATTTAAATTTCGATTATCTCCGACGATTCACGAACATTATAATCTGAAATACATAAATGAGATACTATATGAATTAGTTGTTATGGAAAATTACTTCAAATAACTAAAATTAGTATTTTGAAGATATAGAGTATATTAAAGATTTCGGACATAAATTGTCAACGATAACAAAGTATTTAAATGTTATACAGTGTGTTCATTTGATCCAATATATAATAAATGTATACATATATCTATTTAATATTTAGGACATAATTATATATATGTATATGAGTTCTATAAATCATTATTGATTATATGTATATTGTAATATATGAAATTTGATACATATGATTTGTTATATTATTATTATTATTTATAATTATTAGTATCTATATAAATATCAATAATGTAATCATTATTAATTAGTATTATTATTATTAATATAATCATTAATTATTAATGTATTTATTAATTATTAATTGTATAAAATAAGGAAACCAAAGTTATTAATCGAATCAGTTAGGGGTTACTCTCAATCTGTATATGATGTGTACTACATGTCTCCTACTATATTCATTTTCATTATACAAACAAATGTAGTGCAGACAATTAAACCGATGGCTTCACTATTGGCATACTGTGCGCTTTTGGTTCTTTTCAATCAACTTACATAATCCTATATATCTATATACATAATAAACAAGCAGGGAGTTAGGAGAATTATAAAAAAACTTTCCCTTCCACTTTGTTTCAAGCTCGACACTCTTCATCTCCGATTAACCATCTTCACCGCTAATTACCATCCTCACATTCACCATCTCTTTCTATCTCTCTCTACTATATCTTCTTCGTGAATGACCAAACAAAACACATAAATGTGGTACACTTATTATTGCTACTTGCTTCATTGTTAACCAAGAAACACAAACCCACTCAATAATACCACACTTTCATGCTCCTTCCATTGAGTAACAACCAACCTTCAACCATGTTTACAGTTTCCATCAAACCACCATCAAAACAACCAACCCAACCGAACCACTTCAATCCTACTGTTTTCAGTTTTGAACTGCATCTTTTTGGTCATCGCCACAAACCCTTTCCTGTTACAGTTCCTTTATGTTTCATCCTAGGTGAACACCCACCTCTATTTAACCACAAACAAGCTTGTGTTTCATTTAGGTTTATTTGATCACCAACAACATTTACCTTTCGAACCCACTTATTTTTTTTTGTGAAACCACTATCATCAAAAATCATCATTTCTTCTGCCTTATTTTTTTTGTTTTCATAAGTTAACCAACATAACCGGGAACCACAACAATCTATCTCTCCCTCTCTTAGTCCTTGTAACCGAAGCACCCCTTCACCCTCAATCACGACCACCTTTGTATTTTTTTTTTTGTTTCAATCAGACCCAAACCGTCACATTTATTTTTTCTGATTTCTTGCTAAACCTTGCTCACTGCTAGTTACCTTCATGTTATACTTTGGCTCATATTATAATCAAACAAATGATGAAAGGTGGACAATAATGAAAACAAAAAAATATAACGTTGAATATGGGTACATATTCACAATTTAACGTTTTGGCAATACGGCTTGTAGTGGATACTATATAACCACAATATATTAAATCCCAGACAAAGAATGATGGGTGGGTCGGTTTCAAAGGAAAATGGCCGAGCATATTGGTGGTGTTAAAGGTTGCTTTTGAGTTTCTTTAATTTCCTTATAGTAGTTGACAAAAACAAGTGACCAACTTGTTTATACATATTACGTGTAAAGAATTCCATGGGACGTGATTAGTGGAGTTTGTGGACCAGTTTCGGTATCTAGTATGTGGTGGGACAAACCATACATCATTTGGTCGATCAATTTGGACTAGGAGATGTAAGTTGAATTTTTTTTTAATAAAAATAAACAATGATAATGATGTTGATAGGATGATGATTATGCGATGGTTAGAATAAGTGATGTTATGATTTGTGGCGATAAAGATGAGGGTACACGTATGATTGATGATAAGTGATAAGACTTACGGTTATAATCATAATTTTATGATGATGATCATAAGAATGATGTATGATGACAGAGTACTGCGTGATATTGATTGAAGCCGAAAACCCTTAATACTAATTGAACTGTATTGGTTTTGAGTTACTATACGAAACGCTAACCATCCTTCAATTTGTTCTTGGGCCATTATTTGATGTTGGGTCGTTGTTTGATGATTGGGCCGAAGCAAGTTAGGCCAACTAATGACTGTCTGATTGTTGAGCAAAGAGGAGAAGTAGAACCAGGCGAAATGATTAATTAAACAAATTTAGGTAGCATTTATAATAGAAAAGAGAAGACAGCGTAATGGTTTGGGTGTGAATGGGGCTAGCTAGAAGTCTCGGGTTCGAGTCCCTATTGGAGCATATTTTTTTTAAGCCTTTTTCTTTGAAGGTAGTTTCAACTTTTATTAGCATTATTATTACTATTATCATTTTCATTATTATTATTATTATTATTATTGTTAATTATTGATATTATTACTTGTATTATAATTATTATTATTACTATAATTACTAACATAAGTATTAGTGATCATTTATTATTATTAACATGACAATTATGATTATTATTATTACTATTATTAGTATTATTATTATTTTATTTTTATTATAATTATTATTTTTACAAACAAAAGATATTTATATAAAAATATATATTACATATAGTATAGGTATACTAATGTTAGATTGTAATCTATTAACTAATGTAGTATTATTAATCTCACATTTATTAAAGTATACAAATCATATAAGTATTATAACAAATAATAAGGATTAATATAATAATATATAAGGATATTAATCTATATATATTATAAAATATATATAAACTTAGCTGATTAATATTACAGTGTGTTAATATATATACTTGATATAGGTTCGTGAATCCGAGGTCAACTCTGCTTTGTTTAATGTCGTCATATGTATTTTTACTACAAAATACATTAGGTGAGTTTCATTCGATCCCTTTTTAAATGCTTTTGCAATATATATTTTTGAGACTGAGAATACATGCGTTGCTTTTATAAATGTTTTACGAAATAGATACAAGTACGTGAAACTACATTATATGGTTGAATTATCGAAATCGAATATGCCCCTTTTTATTAAGTCTGGTAATCTAAGAATTAGGGAACAGACACCCTAATTGACGCGAACTCTAAAGATAGATCTATCGGGCCCAACAAGCCCCATCCAAGGTACCGGATGCTTTAGTACTTCGAAATTTATATCATGTCCGAAAGAGGATCCCGGAATGATGGGGATATTCTTATATGTATATTGTGAATGTCGATTACCAGGTTTTCAATCCATATGAATGATATTTTTGTCTCTATGCATGAGACATATGTTTATGGGAAATGGTGATATGAAATCTTGTGGTCTATTAAAATTATGAAATGATTATTTATGTTAAACTAATGAACTCACCAACCTTTTGGTTGACACTTTAAAGCATGTTTATTCTCAGGTACGAAAGAAATCATCCGCTATGTAATTGCTCATTTTAAAGATATTATTTGGAATCATTCATGATATATTTCAAAAGACGTTGCATTCGAGTCGTTGAGATCATCAAGATTATTATTAAATCAGTTATAGTTAGATATATTAGAAAATGGTATGCATGCCGTCAACTTTCGTTGTAATGAAGGATTGTCTTTTTCAAAAATGAATGCAATGTTTGTAAAATGTATCATATAGAGGTCAAATACCTCGCGATGTAATCAACTGCTGTGAATCGTTTATAATCGATATGGACTTCGTCCGGATGGATTAGGACGGGTCCTTTCAGTTGGTATCAGAGCGGTGGTCTTAGCGAACCAGGTCTGCATTAGTGTGTCTAAATGATAAGTCGTTAGGATGCTTTAGTGAGTCTGGACTTCGACCGTGTCTGCATGTCAAAAGTTTTGCTTATCATTTCGTGTCAAAAATTACCTACTTATCATCCTTAGGAATTACCTGCTTACCATTCCTAGTCTAGACACGTTTTACTGCATTGACTGCATGAATAGTGTATAGACAAAATTCATATCTTAGTGTATCTGTTATTGTTATCTTTTTCTGACAGCTCCCGTAGATTTCTCCGTAACTTATGGGATTTTAGAATTATATATGCATATGTAAATTATGTATTGCAGGGTACTAATCTACATCCTATAATCTATTTCTTATCGAAAGTCCTTCATCTGATTGTACGAGATGAATCCTGCAACCAGTTCGAGTCCCTCAGATTCCGATAGCTATTCCGATAGTTATTCCGACAGCTATTCCGACATAGATGTTCACCTAAACTCCGAAAACAGGGTCATCGGCATGAATCAACCAATCAGCCATTATCAATTCATTTGATGGGTTCGTAGTTGACTTAATTAATGGAAACGCGCAGAAGGCAATCCCTTCCACCAACCGAATTCACCTCATAATGAACCTGAAGCGTTTACCGGCGAACCTGTTCGAGGCACCATTTTCAGTCTCATTTCCAGGGTAACTCGACAAGATTATATTCTTTCCACAATTCTGAACCTTATTCATCCGCTCGTTCCGATCGACAATCATCCTGGAGTAATAAATCAACGAACTTCGCGCTCGAATAATCAATTCGGAGAATATGGTGAAAAATGTACCAGCTTCAGCAACATCACCAGCACCAACAGTACCATCAATACTAGCACCAGTACTATCAACAATCCATACTTCAATATCATCATCTGTACTTTGAGTATGATCTTCATTCTACGTATCGTTCTACCTCATTTATCTTCGTTCGACATAGCGAATATGTAATCTCTAAAGTTTTAGAGATTATTTATTCTAGTTCCAACCGAAAAGCAAATGAGTTTAATATCATATTAACTCATTAAATCCATGAATACATCTGAAGAAAATATATATGTATATATGTTTTCATAAAGATTGTAATTAAAAATTCTCTTGTACAAACTGTTAATGGTGAAAATATTTTAACGGGTAGGTAATACCCGAGGAATATTTAAATTTCACATTAATAAATTACATTGTACGTTCTTCGAATCTGTTTCAACAGTCATATACTATCCTACTTACATCCACCGATATACGTATCCGTTCACCAAAGAATAACTATTTTCATTCAAATTCAATTTCATATTAGGATTTTGACATATCAGAATCCAACAAGTGGCATAATGAAGAAAAAAAATGGACACAATAAAAATTGATTAGAAACAGACTAACTAACAATATGAAATTTTGTTAAGAATCCACGCTAACAAAATCCTAGCTAACTGTTCCTAGCTAACTGTTAATTTTGTATTACATTTTATTTATCGCAATTTAATTATCGCAATTTATTTTATCGCAATTTAATTCTCGTAAATTTTATTTATTGTTATTTAATTTCTGTTATTTACTTTACGCACTTTATTTATCGTTATTTAATTTCTGTTATTTATTTTACGCACTTTAAATATCGGGACATGTATACAAGGTTTTGACATATCATATCGACGCATCTATATATATTATTTGGAATCACCATAGACACTCTATATGCAGTAATGATCGAGTTCTCTATACAGGGTTGAGGTTGATTCTACAATAATATATACAGTTTGAGTTGTGATCGAGTCTGAGACGTATACGGGTCACGGCACATGTTAATTAATTCGAATATTATATATTAAACTATGTATGAATTATTGGAATGTTAATTGTGGACTATCAACTGTGGACCGTCGACATTGGACAATTAAAATGAACTAAAATATTAATTATAACATTTGAAACTAAACAATTCTTCAAGTTTACCACTTGATTTCATTCTAAACTTCATTAGTATCTTGACGATTACAATCTGCATTCAAACCTTTCATGATTCTTGAAAACACCTCAATCGATAGGATGAATCAACCGCACTTCATCTACTGAAGAAAAGAACAGATTTATGCATATAGTTATGCAACTAAGAAACTCTCAGCAATTGAGTAAAAGTTTAACACGTAGCCGCGTCAGATCCTTTGGCATTTATTAGCAAAAATAACTTCGCGATCCCTTTTCAAAGTAGCCAATTTTGTCACAGCTCCAGCAGGTCAACTTCGACTTTTCATTCAAAGTAGCCTTACTATAAATCCTGATATATACGATTACCCTTTTGATACCGGAGAATTCTTTTATATTCCACCATATTACCAGCAGACGTACCAGCAACCTCGTTGCTTCTTGGCTTAACTCTCTCTGATAAATCATTAAATTTATTCATTGAAACCCTATCATATACTCATCCGCATCTTGTAACAAGAACTGCCATAACAATTACCAGGAATCAGCAATCAGTACTTTGAAAACTCACAGCATATCTACATCAACAGTTATATGTATGACATTTATCTCTTAGAATTATGATCTCTCATTCTAAAATTCTGAAAAGCACTCAGTCACAAACCAATACTCTGAATGTTGAAAAAGCTGAATGAAGCAACAGAAACCATAGACAACCGTAAATGACCTTAATCATTGGAAGTTTGATGATAAAGAATAGTATGTTGGAAAAGCTCAGAAAAGTTGGAACTGAAAAACGGATTGAGCTAACCACGAAGGAGACCAAGGACAAATACAAGGACCATACCATATATTCAAAGAATCCAGGTAATTCTGGACCCGATGAAACCTTCAATGAATATCTTGCTCCGTACTCATGTTAAAATCTTGCGAAAAATCTTCTTCATCAACCATCGAACTTAGAAATTCTGAAATATCATCATCAATATCTTCGATATTTCTGAGGATATTTTCAAAAATATTCTCGTCCAAAATTATATACCTCTTCGTGCTTCCTGTGTATCATTATATTGGAAACATTCAAGAGAAAATTTAGTACCGAAAAGCAGATTATGCGAAACTATGAAGGAAGCCGTGGATAAATCACAAAGAATAAGTTTGACTTCAAAGAATCCAAATGATTCAATGCCTGCTAAAGTCTTTAGCGAATATCTTGCTCTTCACTCTAAACCCTTACAGATAAATCTTCTCTATCATCCTTCGATATTAGAAATTCCAAGATATCATCGTATCTTTCATTATAAATATCCTCAATATTTCTGAAGATATTTCATAAATATTCTTGCCCGATATTAATTATCTCTTCGTACTATCAGTGTTACATCATATAGAAACGGTTAGTTTCTATATTCTGTAAACTTTCGAGCTTAAAATATGAATGATATTAAAGTAATGTTGGGAACTGATGCATGAGCTAGTATAATATAATGACACTTGATCAACGTGATTATATTATAGTAAGTCATGCTGAGTTTCTAAATGGGACATGATGATTCACAGATTATAACGTCATCATGTGCCATGTTACAAGACTCTTACATTTTATCTCATATATAAACATATCAAGAACATATTTTCTTAATAGTTCTATCTTTCCTGAATATTCTGGTAATTTGACGAATCAAGATCGTGTTATTACCATTTCTTTCTTAGAACATTAACTACGTTCATTTCGAAATTCATATCTATGAATTCTGGACTGTTGCTCGCTTTAATAGAGGTCGAGAGGATAATAAAAAGGCAAAGAAATCCAAAATATAAGAGAAAATATAAAGCCCAATGACAACACCGGAATTACAAACCGTGGATATCAGTACGTATAGCAATATAAAGACACGGGAGGATTATACATACAATAATCCCTAGAGCATAATAGAAATAAACAGATTCTTCAAGTGGGAGTTGGAAAAGAAGAACGATCATTGCGATAGTCAGAATAAGAATAAGGATTAGAATCGGATTAAGCATTATTATAAACCTTTGGATATATGAACTGAGAAAGAAGGTATAGAAGTGGTGGAAACTAATGGAACGGAAAAAGTAAATTTATAATGGAAATATCAGACAGAGTAATCGAGGCAGATCATCGTAATTAATTATAGAGATCTTAATTTCCTTACTCGCCGAAGAATCAAATCTTTTAGATTTCGAAGATTTTCTTTAAATCCCTTGAATTCCAGAATTCAACTAAGACAACGTCAAAAGTTAAGACGCACCTTATTTTCTAAATTCAACAGTGAATACGTCAAAAGATAAGATGAATCTCTATTTCACTCTTTTGTGACAACTTCATTCGTACTCTTCGAATAATCGAATTATTTTATCCACATTACTCAATAATGATAAAACTCTATTTATCAGCTCATACTCGTCAGGGAAACATATTTATTGTTAGCCATGACGACCTCACTCAAATTTCGGGACGAAATTTCTTTAACGGGTAGGTACTGTGATGACCCGGGAATTTCCGACCAAATTTAAACTTAATCTTTATATGATTTTGACACGATAAGCAAAGTCTGTAATGTTGAGTCTCAAAATTTTGAAATATTTCTTTACATTCATTTAAATTTCGATTATCTCCGACGATTCACGAACATTATAATCTGAAATACATAAATGAGATACTATATGAATTAGTTGTTATGGAAAATTACTTCAAATAACTAAAATTAGTATTTTGAAGATACAGAGTATATTAAAGATTTCGGACATAAATTGTCAACGATAACAAAGTATTTAAATGTTATACACTGTGTTCATTTGATCCAATATATAATAAATGTATACATATATCTATTTAATATTTAGGACATAATTATATATATGTATATGAGTTCTATACATCATTATTGATTATATGTATATTGTAATATATGAAATTTGATACATATGATTTGTTATATTATTATTATTATTTATAATTATTAGTATCTATATAAATATCAATAATGTAATCATTATTAATTAGTATTATTATTATTAATATAATCATTAATTATTAATGTATTTATTAATTATTAATTGTATAAAATAAGGAAACCAAAGTTATTAATCGAATCAGTTAGGGGTTACTCTCAATCTGTATATGATGTGTACTACATGTCTCCTACTATATTCATTTTCATTATACAAACAAATGTAGTGCAGACAATTAAACCGATGGCTTCACTATTGGCATACACTGTGCGCTTTTGGTTCTTTTCAATCAACTTACATAATCCTATATATCTATATACATAATAAACAAGCAGGGAGTTAGGAGAATTATAAAAAAACTTTCCCTTCCACTTTGTTTCAAGCTCGACACTCTTCATCTCCGATTAACCATCTTCACCGCTAATTACCATCCTCACATTCACCATCTCTTTCTATCTCTCTCTACTATATCTTCTTCGTGAATGACCAAACAAAACACATAAATGTGGTACACTTATTATTGCTACTTGCTTCATTGTTAACCAAGAAACACAAACCCACTCAATAATACCACACTTTTATGCTCCTTCCATCGAGTAACAACCAACCTTCAACCATGTTTACAGTTTCCATCAAACCACCATCAAAACAACCAACCCAACCGAACCACTTCAATCCTACTGTTTTCAGTTTTGAACTGCATCTTTTTGGCCATCGCCACAAACCCTTTCCTGTTACAGTTCCTTTATGTTTCATCCTAGGTGAACACCCACCTCTATTTAACCACAAACAAGCTTGTGTTTCATTTAGGTTTATTTGATCACCAACAACATTTACCTTTCGAACCCACTTATTTTTTTTGTGAAACCACTATCATCAAAAATCATCATTTCTTCTGCCTTATTTTTTCTGTTTTCATAAGTTCACCAACATAACCGGGAACCACAATAATCTATCTCTCCCTCTCTTAGTCCTTGTAACCGAAGCACCCCTTCACCCTCAATCACGACCACCTTTGTATTTTTTTTTTGTTTCAATCAGACCCAAACCGTCACATTTATTTTTTCTGATTTCTTGCTAAACCTTGCTCGCTGCTAGTTACCTTCATGTTATACTTTGGCTCATATTATAATCAAACAAATGATGAAAGGTGGATAGTAATGAAAACAGAAAAATATAACGTTGAATATGGGTACATATTCACAATTTAATGTTTTGGCAATAAGGCTTGTAGTGGATACTATATAACCACAATATATTAAATCCCAGACAAAGAATGATGGGTGGGTCGGTTTCAAAGGAAAATGGCCGAGCATATTGGTGGTGTTAAAGGTTGCTTTTGAGTTTCTTTAATTTCCTTATAGTAGTTGACAAAAACAAGTGACCAACTTGTTTATACATATTACGTGTAAAGAATTCCATGGGACGTGATTAGTGGAGTTTGTGGACCAGTTTCAGTATCTAGTATGTGGTAGGACAAACCATACATCATTTGGTCGATCAATTTGGACTAGGAGATGTAAGTTGAATTTTTTTTTTAATAAAAATAAACAATGATAATGATGTTGATAGGATGATGATTATGCGATGGTTAGAATAAGTGATGTTATGATTTGTTGCGATAAAGATGAGGGTACACGTATGATTAATGATAAGTGATAAGACTTTCGGTTATAATCATAATTTTATGATGATGATCATAAGAATGATGTATGATGACAGAGTACTGCGTGATATTGATTGAAGCCGAAAACCCTTAATACTAATTGAACTGTATTGGTTTTGGGTTACTATACAAAACGCTAACCATCCTTCAATTTGTTCTTGGGCCATTATTTGATGTTGGGCCGTTGTTTGATGATTGGGCCGAAGCAAGTTAGGCCAACTAATGTACTTGTATCGGACTGTCTGATTGTTGAGCAAAGAGGAGAAGTAGAACCAGGCGAAATGATTAATTAAACAAATTTAGGTAGCATTTATAATAGAAAAGAGAAGACAGCGTAATGGTTTGGGTGTGAATGGGGCTAGCTAGAAGTCTCGGGTTCGAGTCCCTATTGGAGCATATTTTTTTTAAGCCTTTTTCTTTGAAGGTAGTTTCAACTTTTATTAGCATTATTATTACTATTATCATTTTCATTATTATTATTATTATTATTGTTGTTAATTATTGATATTATTACTTGTATTATAATTATTATTATTACTATAATTACTAACATAAGTATTAGTGATCATTTATTATTATTAACATGACAATTATGATTATTATTATTATTACTATTATTAGTATTATTATTATTTTATTTTTATTATAATTATTATTTTTACAAACAAAAGATATTTATATAAAAATATATATTACATATAGTATAGGTATACTAATGTTAGATTGTAATCTATTAACTAATGTAGTATTATTAATCTCACATTTATTAAAGTATACAAATCATATAAGTATTATAACAAATAATAAGGATTAATATAATAATATATAAGGATATTAATCTACATATATTATAAAATATATATAAACTTAGCTGATTAATATTACAGTGTGTTAATATATATACTTGATATAGGTTCGTAAATCCGAGGTCAACTCTGCTTTGTTTAATGTCGTCATATGTATTTTTACTACAAAATACATTAGGTGAGTTTCATTCGATCCCTTTTTAAATGCTTTTGCAATATATATTTTTGGGACTGAGAATACATGCGTTGCTTTTATAAATGTTTTACGAAATAGACACAAGTACGTGAAACTACATTCTATGGTTGAATTATCGAAATCGAATATGCCCCTTTTTATTAAGTCTGGTAATCTAAGAATTAGGGAACAGACACCCTAATTGACGCGAACTCTAAAGATAGATCTATCGGGCCCAACAAGCCCCATCCAAGGTACCGGATGCTTTAGTACTTCGAAATTTATATCATGTCCGAAGGAGGATCCCGGAATGATGGGGATATTCTTATATGTATATTGTGAATGTCGATTACCAGGTTTTTAATCCATATGAATGATATTTTTGTCTGTATGCATGAGACATATGTTTATGGGAAATGGTGATATGAAATCTTGTGGTCTATTAAAATTATGAAATGATTATTTATGTTAAACTAATGAACTCACCAACCTTTTGGTTGACACTTTAAAGCATGTTTATTCTTAGGTACGAAAGAAATCCTCCGCTGTGTAATTGCTCATTTTAAAGATATTATTTGGAATCATTCATGATATATTTCAAAAGACGTTGCATTCGAGTCGTTGAGATCATCAAGATTATTATTAAATCAGTTATAGTTAGATATATTAGAAAATGGTATGCATGCCGTCAACTTTCGTTGTAATGAAGGATTGTCTTTTTCAAAAATGAATGCAATGTTTGTAAAATGTATCATATAGAGGTCAAATACCTCGCGATGTAATCAACTGTTGTGAATCATTTATAATCGATATGGACTTCGTCCGGATGGATTAGGACGGGTCCTTTCAATCAACACCCTTGATCATTGTCACTTTCGTGATCATGATCATCATCATGTATCTATCATTTTATGTGTTATCACCATCGTTCATCATAATCACTTCTATCATCGATATCATTGTTTTATCATAACCGCTAACATAACTATATCATTATTATCATACATCTCGGCTAAATTAAGTCGAGGCCCAACAAGGAAATGAACCACGGTTCAAAATGCCATCTCCTAGTAGTTCTTAAATGTTTATGGAAGCCCATTATCAACCGTTTAGCCTAAGTTCGATTCTTGGTCACGTATCTCCTTCAACCAAATAGTTTAGTCAGTATATTTGTTTTTATCTTTGTAACATGGAAAGTTAAATGCTCATATTAAACTAATAAAAGATGGATTAGGTGACCTTTGCTTTTGTATTTGATTGACAACAAGAAAGCCACTAATACTTGTCCACTAAAAGCACACATCACCCTTGACTATCTTTTCTATTTATTCGAAACAGAAAAGTCGAGCACCTAGTGGTACCCAAAGCAGAAACAGTAGTATGATCAATAGTTACCTCAGTTTAATGGTGGCGATTAATGGTGGTTCAGTGTAGCTTGATGGGGGGTACAAAGGTGGTGTTGAGTTACTTTGGTGATCAAGGTGGTGGCGATTTTAGGATTTCATTAAAACAGTAAACGAAGATACTAAGATGATGGTGGTGAGTCGTTGTTCATGGTGGCGGATGTAATATGAAACGGTAGGGTGGTAATGGCGTGTGGTGGTGGTCAAGCTCGACACATAGTTTCACGGGTGGATAAGTTGGTTTGCGAGTTGCAAAGATAGCATATTTGGGTCGAATTTTATCTAAAACAAGATAAATGAATCGGTTATTGATGGTTGATGGTTGTAACTCATACGACAAAAATATATAAGGGTGAAGTGGTTCGATGGTGGTTGCTTTTCGGTGATGGAAAGTGGCTCATGTGGTGTTGTTTGGTCGACAAAACAAGAAGGAAAAAGATGAAAGAAAATGTTCTTCAATATGCATATCCATGTTATCTTGATAGGTATATATATAAATATTAGATATAGATAAATAGGATGAAACAATAATGATTCAATAATTCTAGTAATGGTAATTAGTTGGTGGAATGAAATAGTCTAAAGGTGATGTGGTTATGGCTTATTAATGGTCTGTAAAAGTGATAGTAAGTTAGGCCTACAATTTAAATGTGTAAATACATATATAAAGAGGTGATGTCTGATTGATAATCACAAACAATATTAGCCACCGAACTATTATTACTTTTTAAAAGTATTAATTATTTATTAAATAAAAAAATGTGTTTATTAATTATTAAAGGAAATGATTAGTATTCATGAATTTGTAACAAGTGGGGTTTGGTGACTTAAAATGTTGAATGCAGAAGAAATCGTAACATCTATATCTATATCAAGTATAAAGTAGTAGAAATAGAATAATGATTAAACATTAAATATATATCAAAAAATAAAAAGAAAACGTGTAATATAAAAAGAAGTACAGCAGCTTGAATAATTAGATTCTTTCTACCGACAGTTTTTCAAGGGCTGTGTATCGTGCGAAACCAGTGGCGGATAAAAGTGTTCAGAAAAATCCCATATTTTTAAATTAATTATATATATTTATTTTGATCATTATGGTATAAAAATCAGTCACTAATTTAATAAATAAAAATGATATTAACTGTCCCTCTCATTTATGTGTAAAATATAAAAAGTGTTAAAATTAAATAATTAGATCCTAAATATACTTTTAATAAGCCTATAACTTATATAACTCATTTTCGTATCACCGTTTATTTTAAAATCACATAAGTTCCTTTTTATCTCGTTTACTATTAATCGAATTACAATTGAGCGTTACCGTTGTTTACTAAATAGCTTCGAAATCACAAAATATATTTAATATACTTTTTATGTATATATATAGATTTATTTTATGTAATAAATTTTATTATCTCTTATATTATTTTATAATTTAAATCATATTTTATATCAAACTATATTTCAAAGTATTATATATATTTATATATTTAAATATATATGTATTTATTTATTTATATTTATATGTAATAGTTCATGAATCGGGAAATGGTCGAAGTTAAATTGATTGTATGAAAACAATTCAAAATTTTGAGACTCAACATTACAGACTTTGCTTATCGTGTCGAAATCATATAAAGTTTAAGTTTAAATTTGGTCGGAAATTTCCGGGTCGTCACATCCAACACCTACTTCGGTGGTAGGGTTGTGAGTTACTTTGTTAGGCTTGTTAACGCTTGAGCTTGACATCCTAACATTAGGAAATAGACTTTGATTAGAATCTTTTAGTCAAGTTTAGTAAAGCATAAGTGTTAAGATTATATGGCAATCCTAAGTGCTTTAAAGTCTAAGGCAGGAAAGGTTATAGTTTCCTAGATTGCTAAGGCACCCTAGCTAGCAAATAAGGCACACATAAAGATGCAATCCTGGTTCTCTATAACAGCCTAGTTTGCTCTGATACCAATCTATCACACCCCCAGTTAGGGCCTGGGCGAAATGTGAATTAATATCAAACAAACCAACATATTATAATAAACGAGAATAATACTAAATGATAAAATCAAACTTTATTGAGAGTACACAGCGGAAAATAATATGTCGTTACAAAGGAATAAAGTAAATGTTTAAATGCAATAGTAATAAATGCGATATCTCTTGATCCTATGTCCAAGTAGCATCACATAAGCAGTAGATAAATAACTTGATCAAACAGCACCTGAGACAAAAATGCTAAAGTGTCAACCAAAAAGGTTGAGTGAAGTTCATAGGTTTAACAAATATGTTTGACCGTTGTTTTAGACCACAAGATTTAGTTTGTAAAGTTGATCTCCTACAGGATCAAAAAGTTATGCCAAGGCGTGATATTTAGACTAAACGTTCAAGTTTGCCCCAATGACAAGTTGTGTCTGTCCTTGTCGGTTTAAATTTCATTATCAAGTAATACAAAGACTTAGTCAAATGTATCGGGGACGTTACTCCCGATAGGCCTACCCCCAATAATTAAGCATGCAATCAACGAGCAATTAAAAATATCACTGTAGGGACTTAGTCGGACTTAGCCGGGTATATCATAGTTTTAGCAGTTGGTACTTGTGTCTAAAGTGTAAAATGTAAAAACAGCATGTGTCTCACCCCAAATAAAAGTAAGTAAGTTTGCTAGCAATGAAGAGTGGGACTATTAGTTCACCTTAGTAAGCAGAGAGAGATGACGATTATTCCTTGGAATAGAAAGTTGGAACGAACAGAAAGTCAACCTATTGACATTTAAGAGTAGTAAGTGTTTTTGCCCATGTTTAAGTAAATGTTTAAGTATGGTAGTGTTTTAAGTATAGTTCATTTTCCTTTTCTAGTAAGTTTCTATTTTTAGAAAGTTTCCACTTTTAGTAGGTTCCTTATTTTAGTAAGTTTCTATAACTAGAAAGTTTCTACTTGTAAGAGTGTTTTCCATTTTAGGATACTTGTCGTATTAGATAAGCTTCCAATTACCCCTTTCCCTTCGAATGGCCATTTCAGGTCTAGGGGCTTGAGCTATAGGACCCTTTAAATCGGAAAATCCAAACCCTTCCGGCTAGAGTTTCGTAGAAACCATTCGTCAAGAAAGTTCGAAGATCTATACATCTCTAATACATATTCCAAAATGTTTTTATGTGTTATAATATAAGCGGTAGGTTTTAGGTGTTAGTAATAGTAATAGCGTATACATGTTAATTAATAGTATAAGTAGTATTAGGGTTTCATTAATTAGGGTTGGTTAATTAAAGTAGTATTTAATAACCAGGGTTTAGTAATTAATGTCCTAGGGTTTAATAAATTAGGGTTTAGTAAATTAGGGTTTTATTTAATGTAGTAATAATTAGGTAATGATTAGGGTTTTAATAATTAAAGTGGTATTAAATAATTAGGGTTAGGTTTAATGAAATTGGGTTTTAAGTAATTAGGGTTTTATATATATATATATATATATATATATATATATATATATATATATATATATATATATATATATATATATATATATATGTATATGTAATTCGTATACATGTATATATATATACAAAAAAATATTTTTTGACATGTATATATATGTATATGTCGATATATATGTATATGTATATATATTTATTTTGTTTCCTAAATTAACCATAAACAAATCTTTCATGTAATAACCTAGGGTGTAAAGATCAAAGTTTCCTTTTTCCCTTTTTTTTTCTTCTAGTCGACACATATATACATATATACATACATACATACATACATATATATATTTTTTTCTTTCATGTATATATAGATCTAGGTGTATTTATGTATATACTTATGAATAAACAAGTTTATAACATGAATTAAAGATCAAAGATTATGTAAACAAGTTAGGGTTTATGGTATACCTTTGAAGATTCAAGATGATTAACAAAGAAGTGATGAACACGATGAAGATTGAAGATCAAAGCCTTGAAAAACTTGAAGAACTCCTTGAAGATTCTTGAAGAACATGAAGAACGCGAAGAACACTTGAAAAACCCTTGAAGATTGGTGGTGGATTCGATGCTGATGATGATGATTTCGGTTGTGTTGGCCGAAATCAAAAGAGAAGGGAGAGAGATTTGGGAGAGAGAATTGTTGTTGTGATTTGGTACATTGAAAAGGTTTAGGTTAGGCCTCTATTTATAGGAGTGTTAGGATTATTCTAGAGTTAAGGTTTAATAAGGAATTACTTAGGGAACAAGTTAGCTTGAAGAGGGGGTTAAGGGTTGTTGATTGGGCCAAAAATTAGATGGGTAGAAGGGTAATTTTACCCTTTAAAATTCGGCTAGGGTTTATTAGGGTTAGCGTTTAACTTTTTCACTTTAGACCTTGCACTTTAATTTAGCTTAAATGGTTCCTTAATTATCCAAGTTTAATTATTTTTAATACACAAGTTTTAATGTTATTTATTTATTCACAAAAGTTAATAAGCTTATTTTTTTTTATCTTGTATTAACTTGTCGTTTACAAAGTTAATTATTATTATTCTTAACAATCGTTAAATAAAGTCTTAATTGTTAAGTTTAATTATTTAGTTGGGCATTTAATAAGGAAAAGTATTGAATGGAAAAATGAGAAATATAGAATGGAAAAATGAGAAATATATAATGGAAAAATGAGGGTCGTTATAGATTGTTTCCAAAGTGTAATCTTCGGTAAGTTCATTTTTGCATCCATTTCCATTTAAAAGAATCCACAAGATCATTTTAAACTTTTGTGATCTTTGATTGACCCCTACATAATTATAAACCATTTGATTTAACTGCATACAGTTAACCTTGGTGTTCTACACAAAACTCCTTCTATTTGTTGTGTTATCACCAGTAAGCCAACCATTTTAAAAATAAATTTGGTCTCCCCAAAGAAAATGAACCATAAATGGACGAATTGTAGTCATTTTTTTAATGTGGGATTAGTGTTTATTATAATTACAAGAGATGTTTTTTTATTATGTACGAAACTCATTTTTCTTTGTTTGAGATGTAATTGTGTTCTTTGTAATGTTGTGTTTGAATTGATGATAATGGTGATATAAATCAATGTAAAAAGATAATAAATCTGATCATGACAAGATAGGGTTTCAGGTTTCAGTCCATTGTTGCTGTGCTGTGGTGCAGACTATAAAATCGAAGTTTCAAACTTTGAACTTACTGTTTTGTTGCACAACCGAAGTTTGAAACTTTTTGGTTTAGGGTTTCATCTGCAAAAAGGACAAAATCGAAGTTTGAAACATCGTTTGACAAAACCGGAGTTTCAAACTTCGGTTATCTAATTTTTATAAATCATTTTTCTATTTTTCTATTTTTGCAAACAATGTCATAATAAACACTATTAAAAAAAGAAAATACTATATTTAAACGACTTTCAGGGCATATGTTTAACCTCCGTAATGTGTCTCAATTGTAATAAATTATAAATTCATAGTGAACGATAGAAAGAAAGTTTCAGAAATTGGAGAGAAAGATGTGAAGAATTGGAGATTCTGTGCGTAAAAATGAATGAAATATGGATATATTTATAGATTAATTAAATAGGTTTAGAAAAATTAAAAACTATCCGTTAATAAGCCAAACGGCTAATTTTTTTGCCTAATCCTTTCGGGCTCGATCCTGTCTTCAAATAACACAAGTGAGCACGATGCTAGGGAGGGTGACCTGGGCGGAGGGACCCTACGCCGCCCTCCGAGAGGAAGAGCTAGGCGGGTGCTAGATGGATACGCATTGGGAATGGTCAAAAGGTTACATAAGTATAATACATAATTATTAAAATCTAACATTTCTAATAACTTCATTAAAAAAATTCAAAGTGAAGATTGGCTGTATGTTTTTTTTTTTCTTTTTTGGTTTGCAGAGGAAACCTATCTAGCGACAACTACATTGGATCCCCACAAATGAGTAAAATCCCTGGACGAGCAGCCCCCAGAGCGACGAGAGCCGTAATCGGGTGAATTGCGCACATTTGTGCCCTCTTTAGTCAAGAACCCAATTATATTAATCTTAGGCATTACCAAGAATTGAACTTAGATCTTCTGCTTTATTGAGAACTCGGTGACCACTTAAGCTATGCCCAAGTAGTTATGTAAGTTTCTTTACAAGCCTATCCCCCTCTAATTTTAATAGGCTTTTTGTTAATTTAATACTCGTATGTATTTAGACTAGTATTTCCTCTTTTCCAGAATAGGTGTTAATAACACCGGGTCTAAAATATTCCCAAAGGAAAGCTAAAGAGAGATTAAACATTAACTTCATCAAAACAAACAATAGCCAAAGAATGAGCAGGCGCATGGGACGAAACTTAAGTCTATCGCAAAGTAAGAGAAAGATTCCAACTAAAACAAAACCTCCATTATAACATTCAAAACAATTTAAAGAAAAATATGTATACATTCATCAAGCTAAAGACAACAACCATTCAACAAACAAAATGTGTATAACAACACATGAAGCAACATGTCTCTACATAAATCTTGTGTCGATCGTAACTCGTGAACTAACTGTCGATCGACTGTTGTAAATACCGATTTATCAGAAATTGTAACGAAGTGCTGCCAAATTTTTGTCAGACACAATCGACCGACACATACGACTATCGCAATTCAAATTTCAATTTCAAGTTGCCGGTTTTTAGGGTTCTTGTAAGAAATCAAAGATTAATCTCACTAACACACAAATCCAACACCAAATTATCTTAAAATCACCAGAAAATTACAGAACCTTGAGAATCAAGATTATACTTAATAAAACCACACTAGTAGACAATAGAAAATCACACAGTAGTCAGAGAACAAAAGAACAGAATTATTGAAACTCAAAAATGAGAGAATGAATATGATGAACAGGTTGATCGTGATATGTGTTGTCTGCCTTCAACCCTCAAATGATAAGGGATATATATAAGATCAAAACCCATCTTGGGCCCTTCTAGAATGGAAAAAATAAGGAATGCCAGCTCATGGTTGGAAGATTACAACACCAGTCCTTAGGCAACTTTCCAGAATGACACAAAAGGCCCCTCTACATACAACCAGGATGAAATGGCAGACCTAAGAAATAACAGAAACAAACACCACAAAATAACGAGAGAACCTTTTCAAGGATAAGGTTGATAAAATCAAACCTATGATTTTAACACCCTCCCTCAACCTTATCCTTGAAACAACCTAATAATCCCAATTCTTGAGACAGATACTCATGTTGCAGTTTTGAAAGCCGTTTTGTAAAAATATCTGCAATTTTCTTGGTGGTGTCAATGTATTTAGTTTCAATAACACCAGACATACATTTTTCTCTAACAACATGAACATCTATTTCAAAGTGTTTTGACCTTTCATGAAAGACGGAATTTGCAGCAAGACGTAAAACAGAAGTATTGTCACACATTAGGTTTACAGGTAAAAGATTTTTTATACCAAAATCAGATAGAAGTTTTAAGACCCAAACAATTTCACAAGTGGCTTCAGCAAGAGCCCTATATTCAGACTCAGTGGAAGATCTAGAAACAGTTTCCTGTTTCTTGCTTTTCCAAGACACAAGAGATCCACACAAAAACAAACAATATCCAGTAACAGACCTTCTATCTAGTAAGCATTTACCCCAGTCAGCATCTGAATAAGCAGTTAGAGTGAACATACTTGAGGATTTTGCTATGTGAATGCCTTTGCCTGGAGATCCCTTTAGGTACCTTAAAACTCTGAACGCAGCTTTAACATGGGATTCTAAGGGGGCATGCATGTGTTGACTTAGGGTTTGGACAGAGTATGATATGTCTGGTCTGGTATGGGTGAGATAGATGAGCTTCCCAATTAACTTTTGATATTCAGTGATGTTAGGAATCAATTAATCATGCTCAGATGCTTCGAGAGCTAAGACGGTGTTAACTTCAAGAGGGGTATTGATAGGTTTACATCCCAACATACCAAATTCACTTAGAAGATCCAAGCAATATTTCCTTTGAGATAGACACATCCCATCTTTGGTTTTAACAACTTCAATGCCCAAAAAATACTTGAGTTCTCCTAGATCCTTAATCATAAACTTGGTTTTTAAAAAAAGTTTTACCTTTTCAACTTCGTTGACATTATTCCCAGTTATGATAATATCATCCACATAGACAAGGAGAGCAATAAATATGGAATTTTTTGAAAAAGTATAGAGGGAATAGTCATTCATACTTTGTTGAAACCCATATTCAGTAAGAGAAGCAGTTAATTTTTCATTCCACATTCTAGGAGCTTGTTTAAGGCCATACAAGGACTTGGTTAATTTGCAAACTTTGGTTTCATTTTCTGGAAAAAAAACCTTGGGGTAATGACATGTACACATCTTCAACCAGGTCACCATACAAGAAGGCATTATTAATGTCTAATTGATAACAAGACTAGCCATACTGAACAGATAGGTTTAACAAACATCTAACAGTTACCATTTTGGCCACAGGACTGAAAGTCTCTTCATAGTCAATCCCTTCTCTTTGACTATACCCTTTAGCCACAAGTCTAGCCTTGTATCTTTCTATTTCACCATTAGACTTGTATTTGATTTTGTATATCCATTTACATCCTATTGGTTTTCTACCAACATGTAAATTAGTAATGACCCAAGTATTGTTCCTATTAAGGGCTTCCATTTCATTATTCATTGCCTCTACTCAATTTTGGTCTTTGCAGGCCTCATAATAGGACTGGGGTTCACTGGATTTATCTAGATTGGACACAAGACACACAAAATCATCATTGATATGAGAATAATTACAATAATTTGACATAGGGTACCTTACATTGCCTTTAACCACATAATCATTGTACTTAGATGGGAAAAACCTAGCTCTAGCAGACCTTCTTAAATCCCCCCCATCATCTGTGTTGCCTTGGGAGTCATTTGTTTCATTTGTTTCAAGATTGCCCTCAGGGTTTGAACTAGTTGTGCTAGAATCTTGAGAGATAGGGGTATCAGAATCATCAGGGTTTGAATCATCAAAGTTACCTGAAGATTCATGATCACTGCCCTTATCCTCATCAGTAGTATCTCCCCCTTCATCATTGGGACTTTGAGAGCTATTGGTTTTTTCAAAATTTTCAAAATTATCAAAGAAGTTCAAATGGTTTACGGAATCTGGATTTTCTAAAACAGTTTTATTTTTAATTTTAAATGGGAAAACAGTGTAACATCCCGCCTATTTCCGTTTACTTTTCCGTTATACTACTTTAAACTCCGTTATATGTTTATAACATCCCCCGTTAACAAGCGTTTCAAATTATTTTGTTTAGGTAATTTCACGCACCCGATTATAACTTGAGGGACAAGTTTCGCCAACAAGACAAAGAGGTGACTAGCTTTGACTAAGTCAACCTCCTTATCTTCTTCCTTTTCATTTCTTTCTTCTTTTCTTTCACTACTTACATATTTTCTCTAAATTCTCCATAAAGCAAATCATCATCCATAATAAATCGATCAAGCTTCGAGCCAAACAAATTACATATTTGAACTCCTCGTGATCTCCTCTTCGATTCCATACCAATCTCATTGCATTTGGGTAACTTTCTAAAATCACTAATTTTTGTGTTCTTGAGATTTTTGAGTTACAAGGTTGTTAATTAGTGTCTATGGCTCTAGTCTAACAAGATTATGTGTTTGAATTGCTTGATTTGTTGTTTGGAAGTAACTTGCATGAACTAGCAAAATGGGTGTGTTTAATCTTGAGTTTTAGATGATTAAATGTTGTTAAATGTTATAAATGCATGTATTAAATGTGTTCCTAGTGTTACTAGCTTCATTTTGATATATAGGTTGCATGAGAAAACTCTAAGAACTTGTTTAGTGATTTTTGGTGGAATTGAGCTAGGGTTTAATGAACTTGAAATGATTATTTGATGCATTGATTGCCATGATTTGTTGTTAGTAAGTTGTTAGTTGTATTGTATGCTCAATTACCTACAAAATGGCATGTCATATGTATGCATTGAATGCCCGAATCATTAAATGTGCATTGGTGAGTTTGAAGCATTAATGTATGCATTGAATGATCACTTGGTTTGAAAACTCGGTTGTTACAAATGAGGTTTTTGATTGATGAATTGTGTTTAGTTGCATTCTACGTCAAAAGAGCTTTCCAACGATATAAGGTGCGAGTCCTAAGTGTTAGCGGTTTGTGTTTTATGCACAAAAAGGTTTTGGATTGAGACTTGAACATTTGGGACTGGCCAGGCACCAGCACCCGGCCTTTGCCGCGGCGCGGCCCCTTCCTGTCGCGGTGCGACATATAAGGGGGCCAGGTTCTGACCTCCTTGTCCCAAATGTGAAAAATGTTTGGCACGTTCTAGACCTCCAATTCACATGCAATTTGTTCTAACATGCTTATATATGAATAATTAGCATAGAAAATTTGTTCAGGACCCGACCCGAACATGTTGACTTTTTCGTTGACTTTGACCGACCAAAGTTTGACTTTTTGTCAAACTTAACCAATTGATTATGCAATCTTTCTAACTTGTTTCTATACATGTATCTTGCATGAAACTTGACTATTTGCTTCACATGCTTCATAATCGAGTCGTATTGAGCCATAGGACTAATTGAACAACTTTGACCCTCCGTGACTATCGTTATTGACACAACCTATTTGTTTAGGTCGAGACTAGCGTTGTCCTTAGCACACATTACTTGTTGAAGTACTTATTTGCTCTTGCAATCAAAGGTGAGATCATAGTCCCACTTTTACTCTTTTATACTTATATTTGGGATGAGAAAACATAAACGTTTCATTTTACAAAGTGAACACAAGTGCGAAAACAAACATTCTACGTACGAGTTAGAACAAAAAGCCTCAATTCAATTATTATTAGTTACACTTGCAGGGTGTAAGCGAGAACTTATGTTGTGTGGCCATACGGGTTTGACAAACCCTCATTCGGACGGTTCGCTACCGTTAATCGGATGAAATATATTTTCGGGGATAAGTGTATGTTCTGACACTATATTAATGGGGTTTCGTGATAGTTAAGCCTTGATAATTGGGTGCTCGTGATATCAACTTTTAGAATGGTTTATTATTATTTCAACGTGACAACACTTGTGGTTCAACTTACTTACTCATTTACTTACTTACTAAACCTATGATTTCACCAACGTTTTCGTTGACAGATTCTCTATGTTTTTCTCAGGTCCTTGAACTTAAGTGATACATGCTTCCGCTCATACTTTTGATACTTGCATTGGATGTCGAGTATACTTGCATACGTGGAGCGTCTTTTTGGCTACTTTAAACTATGTCGCACGTGTTTCATATGAACTATAACTTTTGATATGTACTTGTCTTGGGAATTACTTTTGTAAACATTGAAACATCCTTTTATGAAATGAATGCGACATATTTTCGGTCAAACTTTGTTATAAATGCTTATGACCATGAAATGGGACCATACGTAGATGACGCCGTCACTTGACGATTTGTCGGGGTCGCTACAAGTGGTATCAGAGCCTTGGTTGTAGGGATTTAGAGTTCATTGGTGTCAACCCCGAGTCATAGGGTACATTGGTGGGTCTAGACTACAACCGGCATATAGACTTGACATAGGAATTACTTGACTACATGTGCATTTATACTCGAGCTCTCTTACTCATATCTACTCTTATTCTATCTAAATCTTGCGTTGTATAATTTAATTGACACGCCACCTTGACTATATGTGGTAATGTCGAATGCACATATGAATTAGGGTAATATAATTTCCGGGATTATATTACGGTGACTCATATGAACATGCCGACATTATGACATAAAGAATTTAAGGCGAGTCAAGGATAATTTTCTCTCTATCTTCATTCCATATCACGGTTAGTATCATTTAGAATACTAACCAACGGTATTCTTTTATTTTGAAGGAACAATGCCTCCTCGTAGTGCGCCACGTCGTGAAACTCCCGAACAAGCCTTGCAACGCATGATAGCCACCGCCGTGGATGCGGCCATGGCCGGTCACTCGTCCAACAACAACAATAACAACAACCACAACAATAACAACCAAGGATCCGGTAACTCTAGCGAAGGGTGCTCCTACAAAGCTTTCACGGGGTGCAAACCTCACACTTATGATGGAACCGGGGGACCGGTTGTGCTTACTCGTTGGTTTGAACAAACCGAGGCCGTCTTTAGCATAAGCGGTTGTCGGGATCAAGACAAGGTCAAATACTCCACTCACACTTTCTCCGGCGTTGCCCTCACGTGGTGGAACACCTATGTTCAATCGGTGGGTACCGATGAAGCTCATGCCCTTTCTTGGGCCGATTTGAAGGAAAAGATGATTGTTGAATATTTTCCGCGCGAAGAAACCCGCAAGGTTGAGCAAGAGTTAAGAGCTTTGAAGGCGGTCGGGAACGACCTCAAGGCTTACAATCTACGCTTCGCCGAACTATCTTTGATGTATCCCAATCTCGTTAGCCCCGAATCTCAAAGGATTGAGCTCTACATGCACGGTCTTCCAAAAAGCATCAAACAAGGGGTGATGTCATCCAAACCCACTACTCATCAAGCCGCTATGAACATGGCCCGCCAATTAATTGAGACGGTTGACGAAATTGTAGTGCCGGCTCCTAAGGCCGAGGACAAGTCGGGTGGCAACAAAAGGAAATGGGAAGCCACTCCATCAACCAATTACAACAACAACACCTTCACCAAAAAGCCTTTCAACAATGACGGCAAGAAAAGTTATGGTGGAAATAAACCCTTTTGCAACAAATGTCACAAACATCATTACGGGGAATGTGGCAATTTATTTTGTCACCGGTGCCAAAAGAATGGTCATGTGGCCAATGATTGTAGAAGTGCCGCCCTCGTCGCTCGAAAGGGGCCCAATCCTCCAAGGACGGTCACTTGTTATGAATGTGGCCAAACGGGCCATTATAAGAACGAATGCCCGAAAAAGAAAGCCAACCCCAACCACCGAGGCCGAGCCTTTAACATCAACACCGAGGAAGCCCGAGATGACAATGAACTAGTCACGGGTATTTTCTTCTCAACAACACTTATGTTACTTGCTTATTTGATTCGGGTGCCGATAAATGTTTTGTGTCTAAGACTTTGGCTTCTACTCTTTCCGCTCCACCACACCCTTTAGATACTACTTACTCCATCGAGGTGGCCGATGGAAAACTCTTAAGTGCCGACACATATTACCGGGGGTGTACTTTAAATATTTTGGGTAATGAATTTGAAATTGACTTGATACCCATGGAACTAGGGAGTTTTGATGTAATAATCGGTATGAATTGGATGGTCAAAAATAAATCTCACATTCTTTGCGATCTTCATGCAATCCGAATTCCTATCGAGAATGGTGAACCATTGATTGTCTATGGCGACAAGAATTGCACCGGACTCAATCTTGTTTCGTGCCTTAAAGTTCGAAAGCTACTTCGCAAGGGTTGTTTCGCGATTCTTGCTCACGTTAAGAAAGTCGAGGCCGACGAGAAGCGCATCGATGATGTGCCGATTGTTAGTGACTTTTCCGATGTATTCCCCGACGAATTACCGGGTCTTCCACCTCATCGACCGGTTGAATTTCAAATCGATCTTATTCCGGGAGCCGCACCCGTAGCGTGTGCACCATATAGACTCGCTCCATCCGAATTGCAAGAATTACAAAGTCAAATCCAAGAGTTACTTGACCGTGGTTTCATTCAACCTAGCCATTCACCATGGGGCGCTCCGATTTTGTTCGTTAAGAAGAAAGACGGATCCCTACGAATGTGCATTGATTATCGTGAACTAAACAAATTGACGATTAAAAACCGATATCCTCTTCCGCGCATTGATGACCTCTTTGATCAACTACAAGGTTCTCGTGTATATTCAAAAATCGATCTCCGTTCGGGTTATCATCAACTAAGGGTTAAAGGGGAAGATGTCTCCAAAACCTCCTTCCGGACTCGTTATGGTAGTTATGAGTTCCTTGTCATGCCTTTCGGTCTCACTAACGCACCGGCGGTGTTCATGGATCTCATGAACCGCGTGTGCAAACCTTACCTCGACAAATTCGTTATCGTGTTCATCGATGATATTTTGATCTATTCTAAAAACGAAGAGGAACACAAAGAACATCTCCGACTCGTGCTTGAACTCTTGAGAAAAGAACAACTCTATGCCAAGTTCTCCAAGTGTGAATTTTGGTTGAAGGAAGTTCAATTCCTCGGTCACGTTGTAAGTGATCAAGGCATTAAAGTCGATCCCGCAAAAATCGAAGCCATTAGTAAATGGGAGACTCCTACTACTCCTACTCAAATTCGTCAATTCTTAGGTCTCGCCGGATACTATCGTAAATTCATCAAGGATTTCTCCTTAATCGCTCGCCCTCTAACCGCGTTAACTCACAAGGAACGAAAGTTCATTTGGTCATCCGAACATGAAACCGCTTTCCAAATCTTGAAAACTAAGCTAACCACCGCTCCTATCTTGTCACTTCCCGAAGGCAATGATGATTTTGTTGTATATTGCGATGCCTCGAAGAATGGTTATGGGTGCGTATTAATGCAACGAAAGAAAGTCATTGCTTATGCCTCTCGACAACTCAAGGTTCACGAACGAAACTACACGACACATGATCTTGAACTCGGAGCCGTCATCTTTGCACTTAAGTTATGGAGACATCATCTTCTTGGCACCAAGAGTACTATCTTTACCGATCACAAAAGTCTCCAACATATCTTCGATCAAAAGCAACTAAACATGAGACAACGACGGTGGATTGAAACCTTGAACGATTACAATTGTGAGCTTCGTTACCATCCCGGAAAGGCAAATGTAGTGGCCGATGCCTTAAGTCGAAAGGAAAGAACGGTACCTCTTCGCGTCCGGGCACTAAACATCACCATCCACTCCAACCTTAATAGCCAAATTCGTGCAGCTCAAGAGGAGGCTCTTAAGGACAACCACATCGGACGTGAACTTTTAAACATCCTCGTCTCCCGATTCGAAGTTAAGGAAAACGGACTTCGATATTACGCCGGAAGAATTTGGGTGCCTAGATATGGAAACTTACGAAACCTCATCTTAGATGAAGCCCACAAATCACGATACTCGATTCACCCCGGCGCCAATAAGATGTACCATGACCTTAAAGAACAATATTGGTGGCCGAACATCAAAAAAGAAGTTGCTAGATACGTTGCCAAATGTTTGACTTGCGCTAAAGTCAAAGCCGAACACCAAAGACCGTCCGGGTTACTTCAACAACCCGAGATCCCACAATGGAAGTGGGAAAGGATCACGATGGATTTTATCACCAAGCTACCAAAAACGTCGGGCGGTTATGATACTATTTGGGTCATTGTCGATCGCCTCACCAAATCTGCGCACTTTCTCGCCATGAAAGAGACCGACAAAATGGAGAAACTTGCACGACTTTACATTAAGGAGATTGTAGCCCGACACGATGTACCTTTATCGATTATCTCCGACCGAGATGGCCGTTTCGTTTCTAGATTTTGGCGTACGTTACAAGAAGCGTTGGGAACGCGTTTAGACATGAGTACCGCATATCATCCCCAAACCGATGGGCAAAGTGAACGTACCATACAAACCTTAGAGGATATGTTACGAGCTTGCGTCGTTGATTTTGGAAAAGCTTGGGACAAGCACTTACCTCTCGCCGAGTTCTCTTATAACAATAGTTATCACACGAGTATAAAGGCCGCACCCTTTGAAGCGTTATATGGTCGAAAATGTCGCTCTCCTCTTTGTTGGGCCGAAGTGGGTGACGTGCAAATTTCCGGGCCCGAACTCATTCATGAAACCACCGAGAAGATCCTTCAAATCCGAGATAGGCTTCGGACGGCCCGGAGTCGTCAAAAATGCTATACCGACAAAAGACGCAAAGACCTCGAATTTCAAGTCGGTGACCGCGTCATGTTAAAAGTCGCACCTTGGAAGGGTGTCATTCGTTTTAGGAAACGTGGGAAACTGAATCCGCGGTATGTTGGTCCTTTCGAGATCTTAGAGCGTGTTGGAACCGTCGCGTACCGTTTAGATCTCCCGCCTCAACTAAGCTCCGTCCATCCTACATTTCATGTATCTAACTTGAAGAAATGTCTTGCCGAGCCCGATATCGTCGTCCCTCTCGAGGAACTTACTATTAATGACAAACTCCATTTTGTGGAGGAACCGGTTGAAATTGTGGACTACGTCGAGAAGGAATTAAAACAAAGCCGGATCCCGATTGTTAAGGTCCGTTGGAACGCCAAAAGGGGACCCGAGTTTACTTGGGAAAGAGAAGATCAAATGCGAAAGAAACACCCTCATCTATTCCCGGTTCCGGAATCGTCGGATTCCGAGGAAGAAACAACGATTACTACGCCTTCTTAAATTTCGGGACGAAATTTCTTTTAAGGAGTAGGTAATGTAACATCCCGCCTATTTCCGTTTACTTTTCCGTTATACTACTTTAAACTCCGTTATATGTTTATAACATCCCCCGTTAACACGCGTTTCAAATTATCTTGTTTAGGTAATTTAACGCACCCGATTATAACTTGAGGGACTAGTTTCGCCAACAAGACAAAGAGGTGACTAGCTTTGACTAAGTCAACCTCCTTATCTTCTTCCTTTTCATTTCTTTCTTCTTTTCTTTCACTACTTACATATTTTCTCTAAATTCTCCATAAAGCAAATCATCATCCATAATAAATCGATCAAGCTTCGAGCCAAACAAATTACATATTTGAACTCCTCGTGATCTCCTCTTCGATTCCATACCAATCTCATTGCATTTGGGTAACTTTCTAAAATCACTAATTTTTGTGTTCTTGAGATTTTTGAGTTACAAGGTTGTTAATTAGTGTCTATTGCTCTAGTCTAACAAGATTATGTGTTTGAATTGCTTGATTTGTTGTTTGGAAGTAACTTGCATGAACTAGCAAAATGGGTGTGTTTAATCTTAAGTTTTAGATGATTAAATGTTGTTAAATGTTATAAATGCATGTATTAAATGTGTTCCTAGTGTTACTAGCTTCATTTTGATGTATAGGTTGCATGAGAAAACTCTAGGAACTTGTTTAGTGATTTTTGGTGGAATTGAGCTAGGGTTTAATGAACTTGAAATGATTATTTGATGCATTGATTGCCATGATTTGTTGTTAGTAAGTTGTTAGTTGTATTGTATGCTCAATTACCTACAAAATGGCATGTCATATGTATGCATTGAATGCCCGAATCATTAAATGTGCATTGGTGAGTTTGAAGCATTAATGTGTGCATTGAATGATCACTTGGTTTGAAAACTCGGTTGTTACAAATGAGGTTTTTGATTGATGAATTGTGTTTAGTTGCATTCTACGTCAAAAGAGCTTTCCAACGATATAAGGTGCGAGTCCTAAGTGTTAGCGGTTTGTGTTTTATGCACAAAAAGGTTTTGGATTGAGACTTAAACATTTGGGACTGGCCAGGCACCAGCACCCGGCCTTTGCCATGGCGCGGCCCCTTCCTGTCGCGACGCGACATATAAGGGGGCCAGGTTCTGACCTCCTTGTCCCAAATGTGAAAAATGTTTGGCACGTTGTAGACCTCCAATTCACATGCAATTTGTTCTAACATGCTTATATATGAATAATTAGCATAGAAAATTTGTTCGGGACCCGACCCGAACATGTTGACTTTTTTGTTGACTTTGACCGACCAAAGTTTGACTTTTTGTCAAACTTAACCAATTGATTATGCAATCTTTCTAACTTGTTTCTATACATGTATCTTGCATGAAACTTGAGTATTTGCTTCACATGCTTCATAATCGAGTCGTATTGAGCCATAGGACTAATTGAACAACTTTGACCCTCCGTGACTATCGTTATTGACACAACCTATTTGTTTAGGTCGAGACTAGCGTTGTCCTTAGCGCACATTACTTGTTGAAGTACTTATTTGCTCTTGCAATCAAAGGTGAGATCATAGTCCCACTTTTACTCTTTTATACTTATATTTGGGATGAGAAAACATAAACGTTTCATTTTACAAAGTGAACACAAGTGCGAAAACAAACATTCTACGTACGAGTTAGAACAAAAAGCCTCAATTCAATTATCATTAGTTACACTTGCAGGGTGTAAGCGAGAACTTATGTTGTGTGGCCATACGGGTTTGACAAACCCTCATTCAGACGGTTCGCTACCGTTAATCGGATGAAATATATTTTCGGGGATAAGTGTATGTTCTGACACTATATTAATGGGGTTTCGTGATAGTTAAGCCTTGATAATTGGGTGCTCGTGATATCAACTTTTAGAATGGTTTATTATTATTTCAACGTGACAACACTTGTGGTTCAACTTACTTACTCATTTACTTACTTAATAAACCTATGATTTCACCAACGTTTTCGTTGACAGATTCTCTATGTTTTTCTCAGGTCCTTGAACTTAAGTGATACATGCTTCCGCTCATACTTTTGATACTTGCATTGGATGTCGAGTATACTTGCATACGTGGAGCGTCTTTTTGGCTACTTTAAACTATGTCGCACGTGTTTCATATGAACTATAACTTTTGATATGTACTTGTCTTGGGAATTACTTTTGTAAACATTGAAACATCCTTTTATGAAATGAATGCGACATATTTTCGGTCAAACTTTGTTATAAATGCTTATGACCATGAAATGGGACCATACGTAGATGACGCCGTCACTTGACGATTTGTCGGGGTCGCTACAAACAGTCTCATAGAATTTCACATCTCTTGAAAAATGAATACTATTATTTTCCAAACTTAATAACTTGTAACCCTTTTTCTCATTTGAATACCCTAACAGAACACATTTTTCAGATTTTTTTGAAAATTTGTCAAAATCATTTAAAATGACAGAGAAACATAAACAGGCAAAGGCTCTCAAAAGGGTGAGATTAGGTTTAACTTTGTAAATCATTTCAAAATGTGACTTTCCATGCAACACGGATGAGGGAAGCCTGTTGATCAAGAAGGTAGCAGTTAGAATACATTCACTCCAATAAATGAGGGGTAAGCCACTTTGAAAGAATAAAGATCTTGCAACATTTAGTAAGTGTCTGTGTTTTCTTTCCACAATCCCATTTTGTTGGGGTGTGTACACACATGAGGTCTGATGAACAATACCATTTTCCTTACAAAAATTATGCATTTTATGACTCATAAACTCAGACCCATTGTCACTTCTGAAAATTTTGACAATTTTATCAAATTGAGTCTTTAACATTTTATAAAAAATTTCCAGGTTTTCAAAAACTTCATCTTTTGATTTTAGAAGATATACCCATACAGCCCTAGAGTAGTCATCTACCACAGTAAGAAAATATTTGAAACCTTGTCTACTGACAACTTTATATGGGCTCCATACATCCAGGTGAACAATATCCCCAACAGAAATAGTTTTGTGGTCACTCAAGGGAAATGGTTCTCTTGATTGTTTTGCCTTATGGCAAGTATCACAAACATCATCAATGGTACTAGGATTGACCCCAATCTGATCCTTAAGAATACTTAGGACTTGACTAGTAGGGTGTCCTAGTCTGCAATGCCACAAATTTGCAGATACATTATGGACAAAATTCACATTTGGGCATATACCATGATTACAATCAAATAAGTAAAGTCCATTGTTCTCATTACCAATCCCCACAATCTTCTTTAGACTCAAATCCTGAATGTAGCAGAACTTAGCATCAAAGCCAACAAACATGTTACAATCTTTTAAGAGTTTACTTACAGACAATAAGCTGACCCTATACTCAGGTATGATTAAGACACCAAACAGAGTAATTGTTCTGGATAGTTTAAGATTGCCAATTTTAGTGATTTTAGCATTGGTTCCATTTGGGTGACTGACAGTAAGGTTAAGGTGTGACACTTCATAAACATTTATTAGGTTATTACAGTCACCTGTCATGTGTTGAGTGGCACCAGAATCAATGATCCAACCCTTGTTGGGTTTATTTTTGAAAACATTTGAGGATTTAAAAAAACTTTTAAATTTTGAATTAAAAAAGGTATTACAATTTGTAAAAGTACCTGCCATATTGGCCTGAACATCCCCATTAGATTGATCCTTTATTAACTCCATAAGTTTGTTAATTTGATCAGCAGAAAAATGCATAGCAGCATTCACGTTGGAAGTATTCTGCACAGTATTGTAACTAGACCCAGACTTGTTATTAAAGTTGCCAGAATTCCCAGTCTTCTTTACCCACCCAGGAGGGTAACCCACAATTTCATAGCATCTATCAATGGTGTGACCAGTCCTTTGACACTTAGAGCATTTCAGATTAGGGTTTGGTGTGTTCCCAATTCTTCTTTTGTTATCAAAGGTTTTAGAAACTAGGAAAGCAGAACTTTGACCTTTATTACCAATATTGACATTAAGTGAATTTCTGTGGGACTCTTCTCTAGAAATTATGGCAAAAGCACTTTTGATGCTAGGTAAGGGTTCCCTAGATAAGATGTTACTTCTTATGGAGGAAAAAGACTCATTTAACCCCATTAAAAACTGCATTAATTTTATTAGGTCATTATGAGCCTTGTATTCTTTGTATGCATCACATACACAAGTAGGTAATTTGGCTAAAGCATCAAACTGTTTCCAAAGGGCATTCATGTTATGATAATAGTCGGACACAGAAGAGCTACCCTGGGTTAGGGAGTTTATTTTATGATGGAGGTTATATGTGATTGATCCATCAATCTTATCATAGGTTTCCATAAGTTCCTCCCACACAGTTTGAGCAGACTGAGAAAAGACTTGACTAGAATATAATTCTTCAGATATAGAGTTTAAAATCCAAGACAAAACCACAGAGTTACATCTATCCCATTGCATTCTTAATACTTCATCAGTAGCATGTTTCTGACAAGTCCCATTAATAAATCCAGTTTTATTTTTAGTCTGCAAAGCAAGTAACATGGCCCTACTCCAAACATTGTAGTTCTCTGTTCCTTTAAGTTTTAAGGAAATAAGAGCAGTGGTACTCGTGTCACTAGCATGTAAATACAGTGGGTCTCCAAAATCAAGATCACTCACTTGAGTGGTCTTGGACCCATCCCCAATTTGATTGACCATAGATAACTAAACAGAAAGCACAATAAGCAGATACAAGAAACTGGTCAAAAGATAACACAAGCAAAATTGCAGGCAATAGCAGCATACAAAGAGACACACAATTAAAAAGACATGAAATACCAAAGGCACAAGACAAAAAACAAGAACCTGCAGGTTAGAACAAGAACAAATAATAATAAAAAAAGGAAGATTTGACAGAGATTTAGATGGAAATGGGAAGAGGACTTACAGTGATATCTTCTCAATATAATTAGCAGCGGAAAAGACAAAGAAAAGAAGATTACCAGATGCAAGTCAATGAACAGGAACCAAAAAATCCCCAAAATTGAACACGAACCTTAGAAATTGAAACCCTAAATCCTTCAGATGAATGATCGAAGAATAAATGATTCACAATCACACAATCACGCCGTACGCTCTTGATACCATGTAAGAAATCAAAGATTAATCTCACTAACACACAAATCCAACACCAAATTACAATCTTAAAATCACCAGAAAATTACAGAACCTTGAATCAAGATTATACTTAATAAAACCACACTAGTAGACAATAGAAAATCACACAGTAGTCAGAGAACAAAAGAACGGAATTATTGAAACTCAAAAATGAGAGAATGAATATGATGAACAGGTTGATCGTGATATGTGTTGTCTGCCTTCAACCCTCAAATGAGAAGGGATATATATAAGATCAAAACCCATCTTGGGCCCTTCTAGAATGGAACAAATAAGGAATGCCAGCTCATGGTTGGAAGATTACAGCACCAGTCCTTAGGCAACTTTCCAGAATGACACAAAAGGCCCCTCTACATACAACCAGGATGAAATGGCAGACCTAAGAAATAACAGAAACAAACACCACAAAATAATGAGAGAACCTTTTCAAGGATAAGGTTGATAAAATCAAACCTATGATTTTAACAGTTCTTTGTATCAGTTAGATTTTGGAGACGAAGAAGAGAAAGGAAGTGAGTCGATAAAAAAGGGTTTAATAGTGAGAAGAAATAATCTTCTGCGTATTTGAAGCAAACAATTAGTCTCGGTGAAAATTAGGTAAATAACCTCCATGAGTTATTTGGTGATGATGCGCTTAGACGTCCTATGGGAAGAGAACGATCGAAGAAAGCGGCTAGAAATCGCGCTTCGTCTGACATGGAGACTTCATCTCGAGTATCGATGCTATCATCGAGGAAGAAAGAGCACGCTCCGCAAAGGAAGTCGTCAATAATTTATTTAAAATTGATGTTAATGATATTCATGATCCGCATGAAAGGAGAAGCACTATCAAGTTGAAGAACTAAAATGGACAAACGATACAAAAATTTGCTCGAACTTTCTAGTGACGAGGAATAATTGTAGTAGTTTACTATTTATTATTTGTGCACGTTTTAAATTTTAAGACTTTCAGTTATTACAAAAAATTTTTAGGACTTTTAAATAATTGTTTTTAAAAATTTTAGTACCTTTTAATTATTGTAATTTTTAATACTTAAGATGTTTTATATTTACTTTTCTTTAGTTTTATGAAAAATTGAGTTAATTATATAACTATATAAAACTAACAATAAAATATTGAAAGAAAATTAAAAATGGATGACCTACTTTCTATAACACTCCATCACCTCATCACCACTACAAACTTCATCACGCCATTACACTATCACAATTGCCACATCAGCACCATACTACATAAAAACCCTTCATCACACCATATTACGTCATCACCATTAATAATGATCTAAGAAGGATATGGCGGCTAAGAACAAAAAAGGAGAACAAGAAATGGCAACTTACAGAGAAGACGACCGGGTTGATTGGTGGGGAGAATCTTACACTCGGAGGTTTGTGTGTCTCCTTTTTTGACGGGGTTTAAGGTGCGGGTTCGAAGGAGGCTTCAACGTCCAATCTTAATAAAATCTATGTTTATTCGTCACGTACGGTCAAATCAGTTCGATTTGAACAAGCTAGTTAGAAAGAGAAATTGTTAATACCCGGGTCAGAGAGCTTGAAGGCCTCCCGAACGACAGAGAAATTTGTTAAAACCCGGGTCAAATTAGTTCTGTTCGAACAAGCCAAGTTTTTTTATGCTTTTGTTTGACTGGTTGTATTCTTGGTTGTTGGTTTCCTTCAGGTGTTAATGTTTGTTTTTTATTTTTTTATTTTTGAAAAGCAAAAAGCAACTAATTATAACATGAGAAAAAATCAGAGTACAAGGAGGCAAGAACATAATGAAATGCAGCCTAAGAAAACGAAAGAATATAACTGCAAAATGAGCAGCAAACAAAAAGATAAATTGAATACAATGCTGTTTGTTTGTTTGGTCGTTTGTTATTGGTGTAGGCAAGACTCACACAGTGTTTGATTAGTTCTTTGTAGGTTTAGGCTTTCTAGTTACGAGGCTCTCCGGCTATTGTATCGTTGTTGGCTCTTTCATCATTGGTTGAGAGTCGTTCGTTATAATATATGTTCTAGTTTTTTCATGAAAAAAAGTCCCACATAACTTGTAAAACCTACTAATAATTTGACTGGGTTTGAAATTACCACTTCCATTCCTACGTTTTTATTCATCAGCCTACAAATCAAGGATCATTTATCATTCTATATTTCAAAAACCCTGAAACAAACGCTCCTAAATAATTAAAGGGGATGATTCTCACACACATTTTTTTGATCCTCACACACCAATTGAGTATTATTAGAAGAGTAAAAGGTTAAAATAGGTGTGTGAGGATCAAAAAAGTGTGTGTGAAAATCATCCCCATAATTAAAACATCATATCATATGATATTATAAAATATAATATAATATAATATAATATAATATAATATAATATATGCACTTGTCGTATATACTAAAACCAAGTATACAGTAACTTTATGAGTTGGGTTTATTGTTATTCCACTTTCCGAATTCGGTTTACTTTATGTGTTTACTCGTTGGATTTCTATTTTCTAGTGCATCTTTAATTCCTAATCAATACATGTGACATTTTTCAAATAAAACGAGGAAATACACCCGACGCAAGAGTCAAAAGATTTACTACTTTGCACCAATAATATAGAGTTTAGGTAAATCCGTTATTCCTTCTTATAACTAAATTTATTTTATTAACTATGGTCAAATATATTAAGTATAATTATATTATATATGTGAAATATACGATAAATTATACTATGTAATTAAGAGAAAATTATATTGATGGTTCATGTGATTATATAAAAAATATGGGTTTAGTCCTGTATACTTTTTATATATGTTGTTTGGAGGTCCATAAATTAAGTTGAGATCAAAGGGACCAATGAGAGCGTGATATGTGGCGCGAAATCACATATATTTGAAAAAAAAAATTCAAAAAATTTTTTTTTTTATTTTTTTTCGTAAATTTTTTTTTCTCAAATTTTTTTCTACAATCACATGTGATTAACCTACACACTCACATGTGATTGAATTGTACAATCATATGTGATTGAATTGTACAATCACATGTGATTAAATTTGACATGTATAATCACATGTGATTGACTCACATGTGATTGGATTTGACATGCATAATCACATGTGATTGACATGCATAATCACATGTGATTGTAAAAAAAATTTCGCAAATTTTTTTTTTTCCAATCACATGTGATTTTACGCCACATGTCGCGCTCTCATTGGTCCTTTAGATTTTTAAGCAAATTAATAGATGCAAGTGATTACAACTCATGTTGTTAGTCCTTTATTTTAAAAATGTAAGGTTAGAGCACTCGAAGTCGTGAGTTTTTTTCACCATTTTTCGAATGTAACGTCGGGGACAGTAGTGGTGCCGACTCCCCGCCGGCGGTAAAGGCCACCATTTTTGCCACTGTCGAGTTGGTAACGTTGTGTTGTGTTTCATTTTTTAAAATATATCCGTTATTCAACGGATACACTTCATTAAATATATTATTATTATTATTATTATTATTATTATTATTATTATTATTATTATTATTATTATTATTATTATTATTATTTATAATTATATACTCTTCTATATAAACACATACATTATACTCCAAAACACAACACAAATATTACTCTCAAAAATACTTCTTCAATACTCACTCTAAAACACAACACACAATGACATATATACTTCTTCAATATTGTATTTTTTTTTATATTTTTAATAATAATTAAACTAAATAATTAATAAAAAATAAAATTATAATTGAATTAGACACTGAAATTTAATACTGAACGATTTTTCCTGTTTCGACCTCAGTGTTAAATCGCAGTGTTATGGAAGACACTGTGATTTAATACCGATCCCAGTGTCACGACTCCTGGCGCTCTTAGTCATTTACTTAACGATCGTTAACTTTCGTTAACTTTCGTCATATTTTCTTTATTTTCTTAATATTTACTTTGTTAGTCCTTTAATATATTATTTTATTTTAGTTTATCAACTATTTGTTCATTTTATTTTCTTTTGCTATTTGTTAATAAATAATTACAAATAAGCCCGGAAGGTAAAACGTTTCAGTGATCGAATTCTTCATTAAATTTGTTTAGAATCATATTTCTAGTACTCGACAATCGTCATTATAACACGAAGCATTATACGGATTTCGAATTTGATTTATGAAGAAACTGTTGACTTTTTCCCTGATAATGCTAAAAAAGAACATATATTTCATAGCATTATCAGTCTAGAAAGTAAAGTTTTCAGTTGCAATTGTTCTATTTTCAAATAATATTTGTTTATATTAAATAAGTGCGAAGACTAAAGACGCAAATGAAGATTTGAAGACGCAAATGACCAAAAAGCTCAAATGTACAAGTTACAATCCAAGTGGTTCCAATTATTGATAAATAACGTCTAAAAATGACAAGAGTACAAGCCGCGGAACGCAAAGTACAAAATATCTAAGCGTACGAAAAGACGTTCGAAAATTCGGAGCCGAGACATAAACCGAGTATCAACGTACGACTCAACGGAGCTAAAATTACAAGTCTACTATGCACAAGAATATAATATAATATATATCTAATTATATCTAATTATATATATTATATATTAATCAAAGCCGCCCACGTTTAAACTTCTCAGATAGGTTTCAAATAAATCCAGGACAAAGAACAATTAACTCAGAGTAATAAATTAAAATCAAAATGTCAAACATCATGGTTACGGAAGTTTAAATAAGCATAATTGTGTTATTTTGTATCTCATCGTACTTTTAATTATTGTCATTTTATTATTCGCAATTTTATTTATCATCATTTATTTATCGTTATTTATTTTACGCACTTTAATTATTGTCATTTATCTTTATGCTTAAAAAAATATAAAATCGACAAACCGGTCATTAAACGGTAAAACCCCCTTTTATAATAATAACACTTATATGTATATATATATATATATATATATATATATATATATATATATATATATATATATATATATATATATATATATATATATAGTTGTTAAAAATATAGTACGTAATCACTAGCTCCCTGTAGAACGAACCGGACTTACTAAAAGCTAAACTACTCTACGATTAGGTACACTGCCTATAAGTGTTGTAGCAAGGTTTAGGTATATCCCATCTATATAAATAATTAAAACTTGTGTAAATTTCGTCATATTTCGTAGTAAACATGTAACATCCCAAATATTTAAGGTATTATTTTATGTAAATTTTATTTGCTAAGAAATTATATGGTAAAGGTTGTTTTATGTTAAATGGACAAAGGTTAAGTCTATTGGTTAAATTAAGAAGGACTAATGGTGCAAAGTTAAGATTAAGGACTTCCCTAACTATAGATGTGATGGGGAGGGTAGAAATTGCAATTAAGTCATAGTTGTTTTAATAAAAAGAAATTAAACACTGATAATTCATTATCAGATGTAAAAAAAAAATACAGAAGAGTGCTCCTGTGTGTGTATATGTCGACATTGGCAAAGGGAAGAGGAGGATCCATCAATTGTTAAAATTGTAACCATGCAAGCTTGATTTAGTGAAATCTAAGACACCCTAATCACTTTAGCAAGCTCTAATCTTCCAATTTCATCTTCTTTGTGCACAATTAGGGTTCTTGAACTCTAAAAGACAAGGTATGGATTTTATGTTTAAGTATTGCTTGTATTGTGTGTTAATGATGAGATTATGCTTAAGAAAGTTGCTATTGTTGAATTGTGCACAATTGTTTGAGTTAGAATGTAATTGTTATTGATTTTGGAAGAAGAATTTAGTATGAACTTGCATTATGGATTTATGGTATGAATATGATGAATTTGGTGTTGTTCTAGTTAAATTTCTAGTCATGCACACCAAGTGTTTGTTAAAATGTCTCAATGAGAAGTTTATGTGTTCAAGTTAGAAATTATGATGAAGGATGTTCATGTATGAGCTAGTGTTATTGTTGTAAGTCATAGAACTTGTTTATTTGATAATTTAAGGGTGTTAGTAATGAAATTGGATTACTATGCACATTTGATGATTAATGAAAGGATTAAAGAAAAAGTTGCATGATAGAGCTAAAAGGGATGAGTTAGTAATGCACATGATTAAAATGTGATGTTTAATTGGTAACATTGTCATCTTAGGAAAAATGAGATTTAAAGGCTACTTGTATGCTTGTTATGACTAGGGGGTTAAGTGTATGTGTAAGTATATGATAGTGTATTAATGCATGAGAGTTGTGTTTTTGATTAAGTGGTGATTAATGGGATTAGCTCATATATAGGTGCTAATCAAGGAAAAGAAGTTACAAGTGATCAAGGAAATTCAATTAAGCAAGGTGAGTTCATAGGGGGTAATATGGGCGGGTCAAGAGTGGCTTAGTGTTCTCGGATTGCATCCGTGCAAGAGAGAAATGACTAAGTGCACTAGTTATGTAGCTTAGATAGAACTATTGGGTTAACCTAATAGTTGTATCTATGGTTGATGTCTAGCTTAGGCAAGGTTATTACATTGCTAGTAATCTTGCCTATGGTTTGTGTTAGCTTAGACACATTAAGTGTCTATGTATGAGATGATGATAGCTTAGGCATATTTAGTATGTCTATGGTTAGCTTAGGCATGATTACTAGGTTCGGCCTAGTAAGTCATGTCTATGGTATGAGTGAATTGGATCCGAATGTATGCAAGCAACCAATGGGTTGAAGGATAAGTGTTATGATTTATGCCCACATGTTTTGTGTTTTGTGTTTTATTACTTTCCTATAACTCACTAAGTGCAAAAGCTTACCCCTATGATGTTTTATGTTTTAGGTGCTAAGGTCCATCGTGAAGGTAAGGAGCCCGTGTAAAGCGCTAGAGGAGCATTGGCATAGCGTAAGTGGTATTGCAAGTCCCTTTTTGTAAACACGCTCTACGGTTACCGCTTATCAACGCCTAGTATTTTGAATGTGTCATGTTTGTTATATGTCAAGTTTTGGGACAAAAGTATGGTTTAGATCATGAAAATATGTTTTGATGTTTAAAAGATATTTGTGAATGTTTAATGATATTTGAAACTGATTTCTTAAGTTTGTGTACGATTTATGCAGTTTTGCTTGTGTTTGAGAATGAGAAAATGTGTAAAAATTTGGTGTTAGTAAAATGTTGCAGGTAGGGTCCTGGACCCGTGTTATGTCGCGCCGCGGCCAGGGGCTCCGCGCCGCGGCAATGAACTAAGGTTGGTAACAGAAACTGAGTTAAGAAGCATAAGTTTTCCCGTGTTGTACCGCGCCGCGACAAGGCAGGCCGCGCCGCGGCAAATGCCTTGTCCGGCCAGTAACTTAACCTTTCAAAAAAAAAAAAAAAAAAAAAAAAAAAAAAAAAATTTTACTCGAATCAAGGCGTTAAAAGTTGGTATCAGAGCTGAGGTTTAAGGGACTTGGATAACCCACGATAGGGATTATCTAGGCTTAAACCATTGTTGTGAAAGGATAAGCGGTTTAGGACTTGCATAAGTGTTTAAGTCGTATAGTTGTGCCATGCTCCATAGGGTAGAGTCATTGACAAGACCCATAGAATAATGAATAAGATTACGAATTGGTTTATGTAAGGAGTTTGATACTCGCTAGCCATGATGTCGTGGTAGACTAGATGTGTAATGAAATGGTGTAATAACAACAGGCCATTGCTATTACTTCATTCTAGTACACATGGACGTCTACTATGGTCATGGTGAATCGAGTTAGGAATTCTTTCAGATTGTGTGGTTTTGATGAATAATGGTGTTACCGGTATTTGAACTAATGGGTTGAATGTAATTTTCAGAATGGCTATTGTATCACCAAACCGAGGTCAAGATGAGGATGATGAGTACGTCCGCACCCCATCCACGGAGTCTATAGAAGACTCTCAAAACGAATCGGAAGAAGTTAACACGCCAAATGACATTTCGGGGCAAATAGGGCAAGCCTTGATACGTTATACCCCAACCTTGTTAGAAAAGATCAAGACATTGATCAATGATCAATTAGATGAGAAGTTAAAGACTCTTATTGCTAATAACCCTACCTTAAGAGGTGAAGGCGGTAGTGGGGTAAGACAAGAAGAGGTAGAAGCCCCAAAGAAGAAGGATGATCGTTTTGAATACAAGAACTTTGCAAATTGCCATCCCCCCGAGTTTCATGGTAAGGTTGACCCAATCGTTAGTCAAAGGTGGATAGACGAAATTGAAGAAACTTTTATGTTATGTGAATGCCCCGAGCATTTAAAGGTAATTTACGCGGCACATCAAATGAAGGGTAGTGGTTATGAGTGGTGGAATTTTATAGTTAAGTCTCATGGGCGAGACGTGGCTACAAGTTTCTCATGGGACAAATTCCGTGAAATGTTTATGACTCAATTTGCTCCGCCCGTTGAGGTTAGTAGGTTGAAATCCGAGTTTATGAATATAGAGCATGGAAGTAAGTCGGTGACCGAGTTTAATGCCGAATTCAATGATAAGTCTCGATTTTGTCCGGACTTTGTGTCAAGTCCCAAGTTGATGATGGATCATTATCATGAAAAGTTGAATCCCGAGATAAGTGAATTTATCGACAAGAGCACTTATAAGACCTTAGCCGAGATGATGAATAGAGCACTTGTTAGAGAGCATGAACTTAGGAAGAAGGCGGCGTTTAAACGGAAGTTAGATCAAGACTCTAAGGCGATGCATAATGTTAGTCCGAAGAAGGGTAAGTTTGGTTCCGAATCCCCGCACAAGTCAAAAGGGGGTTTTGTGTCGGGTAAGAGCGGTGGGAAAGAAGCCAAGTTGTGTACTAGATGTGGTAAAAATCATACGGGTGAATGTAAAGCGGGTACCTCCGATTGTTACTCTTGTGGAAAGCCGGGACATAGGGCCGCCGAATGTCCTAAGAAAGGTAAGCAATGTTATTATTGTTTTGAGAAAGGTCACTTTCAAGCCGAATGTCCGGAATACAAGAAGGATTTAGCTAGTGGTAGTGTTAAGAAAGAGGTTAAGACGGAACCGAAGACTAGTGATAGCCGACCAAGGACCCGAGCTCATCAGATTACCGCACTCGAAGCGAAGGAGTCCCAAAATGTGGTGTCAGGTACCTTTATTGTAAACTCTTTACCTGCGCATGTTTTGTTTGATTCCGGTGCTACGCGGTCGTTCGTATCATATTCTTTTTGTAAGCATTTTAATATGACCCCAAGTATGTTAGAACACCCATTAGAGGTTGAAATAGCGGATAATAAGACCGTGATGGTGTATAGTATCATTAAGGGGTGTGAAATTATTTTGGATGATGAAAAGTTTGTCATTGATTTAATACCCATGCAAATGGGGGAATTTCAAGTAATTGTGGGCATGGATTGGCTAGATGACAATGAGGGGATAATTTTGTGTCGTAAGAAAATAGTGTTAGTTCAATCACCAAGTGGAAAAGTTATATGGATTTATGGGGAACGAGCTAGGCGTGCAATTCCTATATGCACATATGCTAAGGCTAAAAGATTTTTGTCTCATGGGTGTTGTGCGTTTTTGGCACATGTTGTTGATGATTCGAAAAAGGTTGTTGAATTAGATGATGTACCAATAGTTAACGAGTTTCCGGATGTGTTTCCAAGTGAATTGCCCGGTGTACCTCCCGAGCGTGAGGTAGAATTTAGAATAGATTTGATACCCGGGGCCACGCCAATTGCCAAAGCTCCATATCGATTAGCCCCATCGGAAATGAGAGAAATGATGACTCAATTGCAAGATTTGATAGATAAAAGTTTTATACGTCCTAGTAGTTCACCATGGGGAGCTCCGGTTTTATTTGTGAAAAAGAAGGATGGGACTATGAGAATGTGTATTGATTATCGAGAATTGAATAAAGTCACTATTAAGAATAAGTATCCGTTGCCAAGGATAGATGATTTGTTCGACCAATTACAAGGTGCAAGTTTCTTTTCAAAGATAGATTTAAGGTCGGGTTACCATCAATTGAAAGTGAGGGAAGAAGATGTCCCTAAAACGGCTTTTCGAACGAGGTATGGTCATTATGAGTTTGTGGTTATGCCGTTTGGATTAACAAATGCTCCGGCCGCATTTATGGATTTGATGAATAGGGTTTGTCGACCGATGCTTGATAGGTTTGTAATTGTATTTATAGATGATATCTTGGTATATTCTAAGAGTGAAGAGGAACATGCGGTGCATTTAAGACAAGTGTTAGAGACTTTAAGAAGAGAAAGATTGTTTGCTAAGTTCTCTAAGTGTGAATTTTGGCTTCGTGAAGTTCAATTTTTGGGCCATGTCATTAATAAGAAGGGTATTTGTGTTGATCCGGTAAAGATAGAGGCAATTATGAGATGGGAACCACCTACTAATCCTACCGAGGTTAGGAGTTTTCTAGGTTTAGCGGGGTATTATCGACGGTTTATACAAGATTTCTCTAGAATAGCCACCCCACTCACCAAGTTGACTCGTAAAAGTGTGCCATGGAGATGGGAAGAAAAGCAAGAACAAGCGTTTCAACTCCTTAAGGAGAAGCTTGTTCAAGCTCCCATATTGGTTTTACCGGAAGGGAATGAGAACATGACGGTTTATTGTGATGCTTCTAAGAAAGGCTTAGGGTGTGTATTGATGCAAAATGGGAAGGTCATAGCTTATGCTTCCCGACAATTGAAGGAACACGAGAAACGCTATCCTACGCATGATTTAGAATTGACGGCCGTGGTTTTTGCTCTAAAGATTTGGCGTCATTATCTTTATGGTGTTAAGTTTTCCATTTATACCGATCATAAGAACTTAAAGTATTTGTTTGATCAAAGGGATTTGAACGATAGGCAAAGGAGAGGTCTCGATTTGGTGAAAGATTATGATTGTGAGATCTTATATCACCCCGGAAAAGCGAATGTAGTAGCGGATGCTCTTAGTAGGAAGTCAAGTCATCAACCGATTAAGATAACAAGCTTGGCTATGGTAATATCACCTCAAATATTTGATGATATTCGTGTTGCACAAGGTGGAGCATTATCGCCCGAAAACGTGAGAAAAGAAAGAATCAAGGGGCAAGTTGACGATTTTGTGGTAGATTCTCGTGGTTTAAGGCTTAGATATGGGAGAATTTGGGTACCTTTGCAAAGTGATGTTAGAAGTGAGCTCCTTGACTTAGCTCACAAGTCTAAGTATTCGATTCACCCCGGTGCTACGAAAATGTATAGAGATTTAAGGAAAGACTATTGGTGGCCGGGAATGAAGAGGGATATAGTTAAGTATGTGCACAAGTGTCTTACTTGTCTTCAAGTGAAAGCCGATCATCAAATGCCCTACGGTAAAATGCAACCTTTAGAGGTACCGGTGTGGAAATGGGAGCATATTACGATGGATTTAGTGACTAAGTTGCCTAAGACCCCTAGACAACACGATGCAATTTGGGTTATTGTTGATAGATTGACTAAGAGTGCATTATTTTTGGCAATAAGAGAAGCTTCGTCGTCGGAAGCAATGTCAAAGTTATATATGAAAGAAGTTGTTGCAAGGCATGGAGTGCCGGTTTCTATTGTTTCGGATCGAGACACCCGATTTACATCGCGATATTGGAGAAAGTTTCAAGAGGAAATGGGTACTAAGTTACATGTAAGTACCGCGTTTCACCCACAAACGGATGGTCAAAGTGAACGGACTATACAAACTCTCGAGGATATGTTAAGGGCATGCGTCATCGATTTTGGTGGTAGTTGGGATACTCACTTACCTTTAGTTGAATTTTCGTACAACAATAGTTATCATTCTACAATCGGAATGGCGCCTTATGAGATGTTGTATGGAAGGAGGTGTAGAACCCCGATATGTTGGGGCGAAGTAGGTCAACGGGAATTAGGAAGCACGGAAATAGTACAACAAACCACCGAGATGATTGACCAAATTCGTGAAAGAATGAAGGCGGCGCAAGATCGACAAAAGTCTTATGTTGATAAAAGGAGAAAACCGATAGAATTTCAAGTAGGTGATAAAGTGATGTTAAAAGTTTCTCCATGGAAAGGCATCATTCGTTTTAGAAAGAGGGGAAAATTGGGTCCAAGGTTCGTGGGACCATTTGAGATAGTGGCGAAAGTTGGGAAGGTAGCCTACCGTTTGGCTTTACCCGATGAATTGAGTAATATTCACGACACGTTTCACGTGTCACAATTGAGAAAGTGTTTGGCGGATGAATCAACTTATGTTCCTTTGAATGAAATTGAGGTTGATAATAAGTTAAGATATGCGGAGAAGCCAATAAAGATATTGGAGCAAAAGGTTAAGCGCTTGAGAAATAAGTCGGTTACATTGTTGAAGGTATTATGGCAATTTAGAAAAGGTTCCGAATGTACATGGGAACCCGAAGAATGGCTCTTGAAGTATTATCCGTCGTTGCATCAAGAATGGTTCGCGAGGACGCGAACGATCCAAGAGGGGGAGAGTTGTAACATCCCAAATATTTAAGGTATTATTTTATGTAAATTTTATTTGCTAAGAAATTATATGGTAAAGGTTGTTTTATGTTAAATGGACAAAGGTTAAGTCTATTGGTTAAATTAAGAAGGACTAATGGTGCAAAGTTAAGATTAAGGACTTCCCTAACTATAGATGTGATGGGGAGGGTAGAAATTGCAATTAAGTCATAGTTGTTTTAATAAAAAGAAATTAAACACTGATAATTCATTATCAGATGTAAAAAAAAAATACAGAAGAGTGCTCCTGTGTGTGTATATGTCGACATTGGCAAAGGGAAGAGGAGGATCCATCAATTGTTAAAATTGTAACCATGCAAGCTTGATTTAGTGAAATCTAAGACACCCTAATCACTTTAGCAAGCTCTAATCTTCCAATTTCATCTTCTTTGTGCACAATTAGGGTTCTTGAACTCTAAAAGACAAGGTATGGATTTTATGTTTAAGTATTGCTTGTATTGTGTGTTAATGATGAGATTATGCTTAAGAAAGTTGCTATTGTTGAATTGTGCACAATTGTTTGAGTTAGAATGTAATTGTTATTGATTTTGGAAGAAGAATTTAGTATGAACTTGCATTATGGATTTATGGTATGAATATGATGAATTTGGTGTTGTTCTAGTTAAATTTCTAGTCATGCACACCAAGTGTTTGTTAAAATGTCTCAATGAGAAGTTTATGTGTTCAAGTTAGAAATTATGATGAAGGATGTTCATGTATGAGCTAGTGTTATTGTTGTAAGTCATAGAACTTGTTTATTTGATAATTTAAGGGTGTTAGTAATGAAATTGGATTACTATGCACATTTGATGATTAATGAAAGGATTAAAGAAAAAGTTGCATGATAGAGCTAAAAGGGATGAGTTAGTAATGCACATGATTAAAATGTGATGTTTAATTGGTAACATTGTCATCTTAGGAAAAATGAGATTTAAAGGCTACTTGTATGCTTGTTATGACTAGGGGGTTAAGTGTATGTGTAAGTATATGATAGTGTATTAATGCATGAGAGTTGTGTTTCTGATTAAGTGGTGATTAATGGGATTAGCTCATATATAGGTGCTAATCAAGGAAAAGAAGTTACAAGTGATCAAGGAAATTCAATTAAGCAAGGTGAGTTCATAGGGGGTAATATGGGCGGGTCAAGAGTGGCTTAGTGTTCTCGGATTGCATCCGTGCAAGAGAGAAATGACTAAGTGCACTAGTTATGTAGCTTAGATAGAACTATTGGGTTAACCTAATAGTTGTATCTATGGTTGATGTCTAGCTTAGGCAAGGTTATTACATTGCTAGTAATCTTGCCTATGGTTTGTGTTAGCTTAGACACATTAAGTGTCTATGTATGAGATGATGATAGCTTAGGCATATTTAGTATGTCTATGGTTAGCTTAGGCATGATTACTAGGTTCGGCCTAGTAAGTCATGTCTATGGTATGAGTGAATTGGATCCGAATGTATGCAAGCAACCAATGGGTTGAAGGATAAGTGTTATGATTTATGCCCACATGTTTTGTGTTTTGTGTTTTATTACTTTCCTATAACTCACTAAGTGCAAAAGCTTACCCCTATGATGTTTTATGTTTTAGGTGCTAAGGTCCATCGTGAAGGTAAGGAGCCCGTGTAAAGCGCTAGAGGAGCATTGGCATAGCGTAAGTGGTATTGCAAGTCCCTTTTTGTAAACACGCTCTACGGTTACCGCTTATCAACGCCTAGTATTTTGAATGTGTCATGTTTGTTATATGTCAAGTTTTGGGACAAAAGTATGGTTTAGATCATGAAAATATGTTTTGATGTTTAAAAGATATTTGTGAATGTTTAATGATATTTGAAACTGATTTCTTAAGTTTGTGTACGATTTATGCAGTTTTGCTTGTGTTTGAGAATGAGAAAATGTGTAAAAATTTGGTGTTAGTAAAATGTTGCAGGTAGGGTCCTGGACCCGTGTTATGTCGCGCCGCGGCCAGGGGCTCCGCGCCGCGGCAATGAACTAAGGTTGGTAACAGAAACTGAGTTAAGAAGCATAAGTTTTCCCGTGTTGTACCGCGCCGCGACAAGGCAGGCCGCGCCGCGGCAAATGCCTTGTCCGGCCAGTAACTTAACCTTTCAAAAAAAAAAAAAAAAAAAAAAAAATTTTTTACTCGAATCAAGGCGTTAAAAAACAATAATAGTATTTCGTACCCCTCCGCTGCATACATCAAGTTTTTGGCGCCGCTGCCGGGGACTCGGTGAAAAACGCTATATTTTATTAAAACTATATTTTTTTAAAAATATATTATTTCTTATTTAGTAAAAATATTTTGTATAAGTGTTAAAAAATTAAAAAGAAAAAAAAAGAGTTATATTTTTAAGATTTTGTTTATAAAAGTATTTTTATTTTAAATTTTTAAAATACAAGTTTATTTTTATTTTATAAATTTAGCTATCTATTATTTTATAATAAAAAAAGTCGAACTGGGCTGAAAGTCTGCCGAAGCCCAATTCGGAGCCCAAAACCATTTTAATTTTCAGCTGGGCCGTCCTGTTTTAGCCCAACAATCGAATCTGGTACTACTCAATTCCGCGATCGCGGAGAAGTACAAGGGAATAGCTTCGGGTTCGTGAAGCCTGTCTGACACTGAAACCTTAAACGCATTAATTACATATTAGGGTTTTAATTATTTAATTATTATTAATATTTAACCTAATTAGGGTTTTTATTTAATATATTTAAATCTAGTTTTAATATTAATTACAATTCTAAGTTTTATTTATTTTTAATAAATATATAAATTAGTTCATATTTTTATATAATAATTTACTAATAATATAAAAATAATATTTTTATAAAATTGTATTTTTATAACTTTAGTTTTCTTTTTATATTTTGTATTTTTTTTAAATTCGTAGTTTTTAATATTTGTCGTTCGTAGTTAGTTTTAAGTTTAGTTTTGCCGTAGTTATTTTTATATTTCTAGATTTTTAGACTTTACCGTAAAATCCCTTAAGTGCTTTTTCTTTAGATTAAGATTTAAGCGCTTTAGAATTTTGAGACGCAGTTTTTAGATTTGAGTGCCTTTTAAGTTATTGCCGCTTTCCTTTTAGAATCTCATTTTAAGTTTTAATACCTTTAGGCGCAACTTGTTAGATTTAGTTTTTAGACTTTTAAGTTCCGACGTTTTCCTTTCTTATTTTTGTTTTTCGACGTTTTTTGACGCGCTTTTTCTTTTTCATTTCTACGCGCTAGTTTTTAGGACATAGAATTTTCTTTATTTTCTTTAAATTTTGGCGAAAAATTATTTTAAGCGATTAAATTAATAGACATCCAAATGTTCTGGTTCGTAGTAATAGTTGAATTTGTTAGTGGCGAGTTATGAATTTTCCGATTTAAAGGATCCTGGCTACCTGCTGCATCTATTGACTATTCGAAACGTGGGCAAAATCAGAAAAGTCTATTAATTTGATAACTTTAATAATTTTTATTTTTATAACTAATAGGATATTCAGTGAATGCACCGAGCAAAACGTTCACCACCTTTCATACGTTCACCACCTGTAACCCGATCAAGACACTTAGCCAATATTGTCACCGTTGATTTTTCTTTAGAATCATCATCTAGTCGAACAAGTACTCCAATTCAAATTTTCGATAATCCATTTTTTGAACCCGACTTCACAATTAAGAACCCGGAGGATATTCAAGGACAATTCCAAGATCCTGAACCCCTAATCATTCCTCCTGAACCACAAACCATTAAATCAGAATCTTCTAGTTATTCAGATTCAACAAATTCAAACATGGAAATAACGGAACCTCAAAGTATGAAAGACCGAATGAGAGCCATACGCACAGGCCAAGGTCATGCCATTAATTAGCCAGATATTAATGCGTTAGATTTTGAAATCAAAGGACAAATCCTACACATGGTCACTAATCAGTGCCAATTTAGTGGTACAATAAAAGAAGATCCAAACGAACATTTTCGAACTTTTAATAGGATTTGTAATCTATTTAAAATCCGAGAAGTTGAGGATGAAACTATTTATCTTATGTTGTTCCCCTGGACTTTAAAGGGTGAAGCCAAAGATTGGTTAGAATCGTTACCTGAAGGAGCGATTGATACATGAGATGTTTTAGTTGAGAAGTTTCTTAAAAGATTCTTTCCGGCATCTAAAGCCGTGAGACTTCAAGGAGAAATTGTCATGTTCGCGCAAAAGCCAAATGAAACGTTATATGAGGCGTGGACAAGATTCGGAAGGATGTTGAGAGGATGTCCTCAACACGGTCTAGATACTTTTCAAATAGTGCAAATATTCTATAAAGGCGTCGACAAGCAGCTGGTGGTTCCATTATGAAGAAAACCGCAACTGAAGCTCACAAGATAATTGATAATACAGCCTCCCACTCTCATGAGTGGCATCAGGAAAAAGATATTTTTTGTTCATCTAACGTGGCTAGAGCCGATTCTAGCCATGACTTTGATTCCGTTTCCACAAAAATAGATGCTTTCGAGAGACGAATGGAAAAGATGACTAAAGATATTCACGCAATACGAATAAGTTGTGAGCAATGTGGTGTACCACACTTAACGAAAGATTGTAATGTTGAACAAACGATGGAACAACGTGAGAATGTTTTCTACATGAACCAAAGGCCGAGAATTAATTATCAAAATAATTATCAACTGCCAAGGCCAAACTTCAATCGAAATCAAAACATTCTTTACAATTCAAATGGACCCAACAATAACTCGTATAACCAACAAGGTCCGAATAACCAACCAACTCAAAACAACACTTTCAATCAACAAAGACCTTGCTTGTATAAACCACCACAATAAACCGAAGAGAAAAAGCCAAATCTGGAAGAAATGATGGCAAAGCTAATGGAATCTCAAACACAATTTATTACATCTCAAACCCAAACAATTGAGAGGTTTGATCATTCATTAAGAACTCAACAAGCTTCCATTTTAAATCTAGAAAAACACGTAGGTACTCTTGCTAGCATGATGAGTGAGAGAGAACAAGGAAAGCTACCGAGTAATACTGAAGTAAATCCTCGGAATGAGAATGTTAATATGGTGTCAACAAATTCTGAAAAACCGGCACCAGAAGATGGGAAGGTTTTAGATGTGAGTAACAATGAAGAAGTTACACCACCACTACCATCCGAGTATGTAAAGCCAGTGGTGGCACCCTACAGACCACCCATCCTATTTCCAAGAAAAGGAGTTGAGTATGAGCAAGTGATAGGTAATAAAGTTTGTGATACCTCTGGAAAGAAGAAGAAGAATAAAAAAGTACAAGAAACAAAAACTGTAAAAATAAACCCGGTGAAGACAGTTCCACCAAAACTTCCACCCAAGTTGGGTGATCCGGGTGAATTTATTGTTCCTTATCTACTTAGTGATTGTGTCATGTATGATGCACTAGCAGATTTAGGTGCGAGTGTGAGTGTTACGCCTCTTTCATTATATAAGAGATTAGGAGTAGGTGAGTTAAGTCCAACGAAAATGAGTGTTCGACTCTTTGATCAAACCATTAGGCACCCAGTTGAAATTGCTGACAACCTACCCGTTCAAGTAGGTAATTTAACCTTTTTAGTCGAATTTAATGTCATTAACATAGAAAAGGACTCAAACATTCCTCTAATTTTAGGTCGGCCATTTTTAATGTCCACTGGGGAATTTATTGATGTAAAAGAGGGTAGAATGACACTTAGTAATGGTGAAAAATCTATCACCTTTGTGATTCGAAAGTCTAAATCTCCACCAACCAAAACCGTTGAACCAATAAAAATGATCGATGAGAAGCATATTGTTTTACCAACTCCAACGGTACTACTTAGCAATAATAAAACACCTAAGTGTGGGGAAGATGAAGTAACACCTAATGATGACTTGATAGCAAAGAACCCCGTTGTTGATACAAAATTAAATGACCCCGTTATTAACAGTTCAATGAAGAAAGTTATTAAATGGATTCGCGATGCTAGAAACAAGGGGAACTTTAAGTTATGTAACCGGTTAGTATCCAATCTATCGCCCAAAAAAGGCGAAACTAGTTGAATTTGTGGATATTACACAGGAATCCGACCAATGGCTTAAAGAAAAAGTCACAGATATGTAAGTTAATTATGGTCCAAGAGAAATTGACAATGAAGTTAACCACAATTTCGACACCATCGCTACCTAAGTGTGGGGAGATTTAAATGTTCTAAGAAAAAAATGCTGTTTAGAGTTAGTTGTTCTGTTCTCGTGTAGTTCCAAGAATGAAATCCGATTGGTCTTTTTCACTAGCAGACACTAAAGAACTAGTTTTCTCCCCTCATTCTGAATTTTTTGTTTTGTAGGTTTTGTATGAAATAAATATGCATTTTTTTTTAAATTTAAGTTTTGTGTGGATTTAAAAATAAAATTTACTTTATTTCATTAAGTTTAAAAAAAATGATTTCTAAAATTCGTCGTGAGTTAAAGACTAGGTCATAGAATCGAAATTGCTTTACCCAAGGATGGGGCAGAAAATTTTGTTATCATTATTTTTAATATTATTGATCTAAAGTATAAAAAAAAAAAAATTAAAAAAACCCAAAAATCTTGGCTTTTAAAACAATCGCTTTAAAACGAAAATTTTAAAATTTTGTCGAGGGACGGACTAGGTAAATGTACCGAAACTACCTCTACCTAAATAAAAAGGAAAAAATTTTTTAAATTTATCAATTATTTGTTTTATTAAGTTAAGGTTTTTATATAAAAAAATAAATAATATATATATATATATATATATATATATATATATATATATATATATATATATATATATATATATATATGTTTTTAGTTTATTTTATGTAAAACGGGGTAAAACATCGCATTTTCAAAGACTGGCATTAAGTTCAGCAAAAGATACTAATTTTGACGATAAGACGCAAAACATATGTGAAATTACAACAAAATGAATGAACGATGAAGCCGCCATCTATCATTCGACGAACTTAGTAATTTGTAACGACCCGTCAAAATCGCTATTGACGCGGCACGTTAATCATTGATTCCACAGTGAGGTTTTGACCTCTATATGATACGTTTTGATAAAATATTGCATTCATTAAAATAAGTGACTTTCTAAACATAGAAAGTTATAAACATGTGGGCGAGTGCTTAGGTATAAGCAAAACCCCGAAATACATAAGTCTTTAATTTACAGGTTGACATCACAGTCCAATTATTTATTACACAACGCAGTTTTATTTTGAATGCAATAAACTTTGTACAAAGCATGAGAGACTCCATGCAGGCAACAAGCACATCACAGCGGAAGCATTCTAAGGACCTGAGAATAAAACATGCTAAAAAGTCAACACGAATGTTGGTGAGTTATAGGTTTAATTGCTCGAGTCATAAACATATATAAAGATAGACCACAAGATTTCACCAAAAGTTTATCAATTGATTCTACGTAACAGAGCACCCTGGTAACTAAAATTAACGCTATAGTGATAATTACCCCATTCGTTTTAATACACGCAAACCAACGTGTCTTAAACTCAAATAACATACGTCCGTTAAAAGGCTAGCGCTCTAGCTCGGACGGGGATGTCAAGCCCTATGGATCCATATACAATTATTCGCGCCCACCAGTCCATATCCTATGTACTGGCAGCTACTAGTTACCAAAGCTAAGGGATTTTCTGTTTAACTCAGTGTAGAATTTAGTATGTACTTGTGTCTTATCGCGTTTAAAATAAATTGCATGTATTCTCAGCCCAAAAATATTTAAAGTATTTAAAAAGGGAGACTATAACTCACGATTCAATATTGAGACTCAATATTGTAGGCAAATTGCGTAGACGTAATGATGGTAGACGACTGTATGGTTGGCCTTGGATTCAAGAACAATACCCCGAACAATACCCAATATTTCCTTATTTTAAAACGGTTTGAAACCCGAATTAAAAATACCCTCGAATATACTTTATTATTATTAAACTTAAAATTAAAATTATAAATATAAATTTTAAGTACAGAAGAAGAATAAGAATGAATTGAAAAAAATCGTCGAGCAAAACTGACCTTTTATAGTACTTTTCGATTTACTGTAGCTCATGCGAGCGCATGAGTTTTCAGTGTTTACTGTAGCAAATAGTGTTTACTGTAGCAAACAGTGTTTAATGTAGTGTTACTGTAGCAAATAGTGGTACTGTAGAAAATAGTGTTTACCGTAGCAAAACAGTGTTTACTGTAGCACTGCGGCAAATAGTGTTTTCACTGTAGCACTGCAGCAAATAGTGTTTTCACTGTAGCAATGTAGCAAAATACGGTTTCACTGTAGCAAATAGTGTTTCACTGTAGCAAATAGCGTTTTACTGTAGCAAATTCATTTTTACTGTAGCAAATAGTGTTTTACTGTAGGAAAGTCGTTTTTACTTGTAGATATATATATATACATACATATAATTGTTCATGAATCGTCGAGAGTAGTCAAAGGTAATTATATATACGAAACAGTTCTAAAATTTTTGAGACTCAATCTAACAGACTTTGTTTAACGTGTCAAAATAAAAAAATATCGTATAAAGAATTGGTTTAAATAAGTCGAAATTTTTCGGGTCATCACAGTACCTCCCCGTTAAAGAAAATTTCGTCCCGAAATTGTGAGTAGTACCTGTTTCATGAGCGATATCAGTGAACAAATGTGGATACTTTTGCTTTATTTGATCTTCTCGTTCCCAAGTAAACTCGGGTCCTCGTCTAGCGTTCCAACGAACCCTAACTATCGGTATTTTGCTTTGTTTTAATTTTTTGACCTCACGGTCCATGATTTCAACAGGTTCTTCGACAAAATGGAGTTTATCATTAATTCGTATTTCGTCAAGAGGAATTACGACATCCTCTTCAGCTAAACATTTCTTCAAATTTGACACGCGAAATGTGTCGTGAACACTACTAAGTTCTTGTGGTAGCTTTAATCGATAAGCAACTGCTCCAATTCTTTCGGTGATTTCAAAGGGTCCTACGTACCTAGGACTTAGCTTTCCTCGTTTACCGAATCGTACAACGCCTTTCCAGGGTGACACTTTCAACATGACTTTGTCACCCACTTGAAATTCTAGCGGTTTTCTTCTTACATCAGCATAACTCTTTTGGCGACTCATGGCCGTTTTCAATCGCTGTTGTATTTGAATGATCTTTTCGGTAGTTTCGTGAATAATTTCTGGTTCAGTAAGTTGTCTTTCTCCTACTTCACTCCAACAGATAGGAGATCTGCACTTTCTACCGTAAAGTGCTTCAAATGGCGCTGCGTTGATGCTCGTATGATAGCTGTTATTGTATGAAAATTTTTCCAACAGTAAGTGTCGATCCCAACTGGTTCCAAAGTCAATCACGCATGCCCGTAACATGTCTTCCAATGTTTGTATTGTTCTTTCACTTTGACCATCTGTCTGTGGGTGATAAGCGGTGCTCATATCTAATCGAGTTCCCAATGCTTTTTGTAATGACTGCCAGAAACGTGATGTGAATCGGGTGTCGCGATCAGATATGATGGAGATAGGTACACCATGCCTGGAAACTACTTCCTTCAAATATAGGCGTGCTAATTTCTCCATACTGTCTGTCTCCTTTATTGGTAGAAAGTGAGCTGATTTAGTTAGACGATTAACTATCACCCAAATAGTATCATGACTACTTGTAGTCCTTGGCAATTTCGTAATGAAATCCATGGTTATTCTTTCCCATTTTCACTGCAGCACTGTAGCAAAATACGGTTCACTGTAGCAAATAGTGTTTTACTGTAGCAAATAGTGTTTTACTGTAGCAAATTCATTTTTACTGTAGCAAATAGTGTTTTACTGTAGGAAAGTCGTTTTTACTTGTACATATATATATATATATATATATATATATATATATATATATATATATATATATATATATATATATATACATACATACATATAATTGTTCATAAAACGTCGAGAGTAGTCAAAGGTAATTGTATATATGAAACAGTTCTAAAATTTTTGAGACTCAATCTAACAGACTTTGTTTAACGTGTCAAAATAAAAAAATATCGTATAGAGAATTGGTTTAAATAAGTCAAAATTTTTCGGGTCATCACAGTACCTCCCCGTTAAAGAAAATTTCGTCCCGAAATTGTGAGTAGTACCTGTTTCATGAGCGATATCAGTGAACAAATGTGGATACTTTTGCTTCATTTGATCTTCTCGTTCCCAAGTAAACTCGGGTCCTCGTCTAGCGTTCCAACGAACCCTAACTATCGGTATTTTGCTTTGTTTTAATTTTTTGACCTCACGGTCCATGATTTCAACAGGTTCTTCGACAAAATGGAGTTTATCATTAATTCGTATTTCGTCAAGAGGAATTACGACATCCTCTTCAGCTAAACATTTCTTCAAATTTGACACGTGAAATGTGTCGTGAACACTACTAAGTTCTTGCGGTAGCTTTAATCGATAAGCAACTGCTCCAATTCTTTCGGTGATTTCAAAGGGTCCTACGTACCTAGGACTTAGCTTTCCTCATTTACCGAATCGTACAACGCCTTTCCAGGGTGACACTTTCAGCATGACTTTGTCACCCACTTGAAATTCTAGCGATTTTCTTCTTACATCAGCATAACTCTTTTGGCGACTCATGGCCGTTTTCAATCGCTGTTGTATTTGAATGATCTTTTCGGTGGTTTCGTGAATAATTTCTGGTTCAGTAAGTTGTCTTTCTCCTACTTCACTCCAACAGATAGGAGATCTGCACTTTCTACCGTAAAGTGCTTCAAATGGCGCTGCGTTGATGCTCGTATGATAGCTGTTATTGTATGAAAATTCTGCCAACGGTAAGTGTCGATCCCAACTGGTTCCAAAGTCAATCATGCATGCCCGTAACATGTCTTCCAATGTTTGTATTGTTCTTTCACTTTGACCATCTGTCTGTGGGTGATAAGCGGTGCTCATATCTAATCGAGTTCCCAATGCTTTTTGTAATGACTGCCAGAAACGTGATGTGAATCGAGTGTCGCGATCAGATATGATGGAGATAGGTACACCATGCCTGGAAACTACTTCCTTCAAATATAGGCGTGCTAATTTCTCCATACTGTCTGTCTCCTTTATTGGTAGAAAGTGAGCTTATTTAGTTAGACGATCAACTATCACCCAAATAGTATCATGACTACTTGTAGTCCTTGGCAATTTCGTAATGAAATCCATGGTTATTCTTTCCCATTTTCACTGCAGCACTGTAGCAAAATACGGGTTCACTGTAGCAAATAGTGTTTTACTGTGGCAAATAGTGTTTTACTGTAGCAAATTCATTTTTACTGTAGCAAATAGTGTTTTACTGTAGGAAAGTCGTTTTTACTTGTACATATATATATATATATATATATATATATATATATATATATATATATATATATATATATATATATATATATATATATATATACATACATACATATAATTGTTCATAAAACGTCGAGAGTAGTCAAAGGTAATTGTATATATGAAACAGTTCTAAAAATTTTGAGACTCAATCTAACAGACTTTGTTTAACGTGTCAAAATAAAAAATATCGTATAGAGAATTGGTTTAAATAAGTCGAAATTTTTCGGGTCATCACAGTACCTCCCCGTTAAAGAAAATTTCGTCCCGAAATTGTGAGTAGTACCTGTTTCATGAGCGATATCAGTGAACAAATGTGGATACTTTTGCTTCATTTGATCTTCTCGTTCCCAAGTAAACTCGGGTCCTCGTCTAGCGTTCCAACGAACCCTAACTATCGGTATTTTGCTTTGTTTTAATTTTTTGACCTCACGGTCCATGATTTCAATAGGTTCTTCGACAAAATGGAGTTTATCATTAATTCGTATTTCGTCAAGAGGAATTACGACATCCTCTTCAGCTAAACATTTCTTCAAATTTGACACGTGAAATGTGTCGTGAACACTACTAAGTTCTTGCGGTAGCTTTAATCGATAAGCAACTGCTCCAATTCTTTCGGTGATTTCAAAGGGTCCTACGTACCTAGGACTTAGCTTTCCTCGTTTACCGAATCGTACAACGTCTTTCCAGGGTGACACTTTCAACATGACTTTGTCACCCACTTGAAATTCTAGCGGTTTTCTTCTTACATCAGCATAACTCTTTTGGCGACTCATGGCCGTTTTCAATCGCTGTTGTATTTGAATGATCTTTTCGGTGGTTTCGTGAATAATTTCTGGTTCAGTAAGTTGTCTTTCTCCTACTTCACTCCAACAGATAGGAGATCTGCACTTTCTACCGTAAAGTGCTTCAAATGGCGCTGCGTTGATGCTCGTATGATAGCTGTTATTGTATGAAAATTCTGCCAACGGTAAGTGTCGATCCCAATTGGTTCCAAAGTCAATCACGCATGCCCGTAACATGTCTTCCAATGTTTGTATTGTTCTTTCACTTTGACCATCTGTCTGTGGGTGATAAGCGGTGCTCATATCTAATCGAGTTCCCAATGCTTTTTGTAATGACTGCCAGAAACGTGATGTGAATCGGGTGTCGCGATCAGATATGATGGAGATAGGTACACCATTCCTGGAAACTACTTCCTTCAAATATAGGCGTGCTAATTTCTCCATACTGTTTGTCTCCTTTATTGGTAGAAAGTGAGCTGATTTAGTTAGGCGATCAACTATCACCCAAATAGTATCATGACTACTTGTAGTCCTTGGCAATTTCGTAATGAAATCCATGGTTATTCTTTCCCATTTTCACTGCAGCACTGTAGCAAAATACGGGTTCACTGTAGCAAATAGATTTTTACTGTAGCAAATAGTGTTTTACTGTAGCAAATAGTGTTTTACTGTAGCAAATAGTGTTTTACTGTAGGAAAGTCGTTTTTACTTGTACATATATATATATATATATATATATATATATATATATATATATATATATATATATATATATATATATATATATATATATATATATATATATATATATATACATACATACATATAATTGTTCATAAAACGTCGAGAGTAGTCAAAGGTAATTGTATATATGAAACAGTTCTAAAACTTTTGAGACTCAATCTAACAGACTTTGTTTAACGTGTCAAAATAAAAAAATATCGTATAGAGAATTGGTTTAAATAAGTCGAAATTTTTCGGGTCATCACATAATTACAAACTGAGTATTTTTAATCACCTTTCTACACTAATCACCCTCATGAATTTATAATTATAGTCCGATTTCATGCAAATGAGGGCATTGCATGATCTCAAGTGTGGGGAATGGTTATAAATTCTCTCGGGTTTACACTTAGTTTAATTGCCAAATTTTGTGAAAATTTGAAAAATTTTCAACTTAATGAATTCAAAATCATGTTTATACATATTTATGAACGATAAAATTAGGTGTTAATACCGAAATTATTGTTACCTCGAAAAGGACATAAATTGAGAAACAACCCAAAACACTTGAATTCATTTAAAATCAAATAAAGAAGAATAAAAAGGCAAAGAAAAAAATAAATAAAAGCTAAGTGTGGGAAGAATGCACCAAGTTCTTTAAAACACATATCACATATTTTTGTACAAATAATGGAAGGTACTTTTGTTTTGGACGATACTAATCAGTTTTATCCGATAAATTGTAATATAAATGGAATTTAAAAGGAAGAAAAGTCTTCCGATAAAAATACACGCGCTTCTTGATTTAGGTCAGGAAGTTGTCGTCCAGACCAACTGTAGGTTGACGAAAAATCTAGAAAAGTCATCTCTAAAATCAGCAGGAAATCCACGGACCTCAGCATCAAACAGGGTCGCCATGTGGTCAGACTTATCCTAACCATGAGAGGATCTGTCTCGTTAAATGGAGAGGGCATCGTGCAAATTAGCTTGATAAAACTACAGAATCAGACCCCAGAAAGGATAATCTCCTTAAAGATCAAAATTCAGCATTTAAGCCTGATATTACTCAATCCTTGAGATTGACCTTAAAGATTAAGAATTACAAACTCATAGAATTCAATGATATCTAAACTTGAGCTTGAACGAGAAAATATTTTGATCAAAATTAAAACCGATTTGTTTTCTGAAAACCTATTTTCAATGCTTTCATTACCATTGAACGTAAAATCCTAAGATTTCATCAGAATTTATTAGGTCACCTGAACTAAATTGGGTGTCAACCGTAAGAACGGTGGTTGCATAGCATGGTCGAAGACAGGACCTTGTGCCAGACCGAAAAATTATAGGGTGATCTTTACTATTTCTCCTACAAAGGATAGTAATTGCATCCGACACGTTGTAGACCATAAACATCTGCATGTCATTAGACATTGCCTTAACAGTTGCTTGTTCATCGCGTTCCTTTACAACCGGACGGTAGTTTATCGAAAGGTAATATACGGAGTAAGTATACTGGACGTGTTGCTTTCCTAATACAAGAATAGCAAGTGGGTGACACAAAACCGTAAGTTTTGAGCTAAAATTTGAAAATATGAAACCCACAAAACTCACAAAAATATTTTGCAAACACCGGTGAAGGGTTATTCTGGAAAACTTATCTAGGGTAAAAGCTAGAATGAATTTTCAAAAGATCAAATGTTTTCATAAAGATCCAATTTCCTTAAAGGATCTAAATTTTTATAAGTCATGTGAGACTGTAAACTACATTGTTACTATCATTGTTCATACCGCCATATCAAAATCACTGATGTACAAAGTGTGAAGAATAAAGAAGTGATTCGTGTGATGTATTATATTATTTCAAGTTCTGTGTTGCTTGAGGACAAGCAACGCTCAAGTGTGGGAATATTTGATAATGCTAAAAACGAACATATATTTCATAGCATTATCAGTCCAGAAAGTAAAGTTTTCAGTTGCAATTGTTCTATTTTCAAGTAATATTTGTTTATATTAAATAAGTGTGAAGACTAAAGACGCAAATGAAGATTTGAAGACGCAAATGACCAAAAAGCTCAAATGTACAAGTTACAATCCAAGTGGTTCCAATTATTGATAAATAACATCTAAAAATGACAAGAGTACAAGCCGCGGAACGCAAAGTACAAGATATCTAAGCGTACGAAAAGACGTTCGAAAATCCAGAGCCGAGACATAAACCGAATATCAACGTACGACTCAACGGAGCTAAAATTACAAGTCTACTATGCACAAGAATATAATATAATATATATATATATATATAATTATATATATTATATATTAATCAAAGCCACCCACGTTTAAATCAATTGGTGAGATGGAATCAAGGACTCTGCAATCGCGGAGCCAAACACACAATTATTACGCGATCTCGGAAAGCCAAAAATATCTGGACAAGCTAGCCATGCGATCGCATGGCCTGGATGAAGAAAAATCATTCGCTCGCATGAGCTCCTGTAGCAGGCCAGGTCTATAAAAGGCCCCGAATTCTGGACGAGTAACACAGACCTCAATTTCTTTCTTTATCTCTATATGTAATATATATATATTTATAATTATAATTATAATTATAATTTTAAGTTAAGTTTAATAATAATTGGGTTATTGTAAGAAATATTTTACGGGTTTTAAAGTCGAAACTCTGTCTGTGTAAAACTACGCTATAAATAATCACTGTAAGTTATGTTCAACCTTTTTAAATTAATGTCTCGTAACTAAGTTATTATTATGCTTATTTGAGCCGAAGTAATCGTGATGTTGGGCTAAATATTAAGATGGGGTTATTGGATTTTGTACCATAATTAGGGTTTGGACAAAAGACCGACACTTGTGGACATTGGACTATAACTTTTAATAGATGGGGGGGGGGTATTGTCTAATTGAGCGACAACTCATTAGAATCTGTCGAACCTATCTTCAAATTAGTTAATCTAATAATTATTAAAAGATTATGAATGTCCTATTTAGTGACGTTTATACGACATCCTTTACAATCATTTAATTAATTATTCGAGTTGGGTAATTGATTATTCAAACTGATCAAGTGGGTAAATTAATATTCATATCTCATTAAAACAGGGGTGGATTACATACAAGGGTAATTGGTGTAATTGTTAACAAAATATTAAAACCTTGGATTACACACAGTCGATAACCTGGTGTAATTATTAACAAAGTATTAAAACCTTGTTACAGTTTAAATCCCTAATTAGTTGGAATATTTGACTTCGGGTATAAGGTTAATTTGACGAGCATTTTATAATTATGACCGATGGACTATTATAGACAAAAACCAGATAGGTTTCAAATAAATCCAGGACAAAGAACAATTAACTCAGAGTAATAAATTAAAATCAAAATGTCAAACATCATGGTTACGGAAGTTTAAATAAGCATAATTGTGTTATTTTGTATCTCATCGTACTTTTAATTATTGTCATTTTATTATTCGCAATTTTATTTATCATCATTTATTTATCATTATTTATTTTACGTACTTTAATTATTGTCATTTATCTTTATGCTTAAAAAAATATAAAATCGACAAACCGATCATTAAACGGTAAAACCCCCTTTTATAATAATAACACTTATATGTATATATATATATATATATATATATATATATATATATATATATATATATATATATATATATATATATATATATATATATATATATATATATATATATATATATATATATATATATATATATATATATATATATAGTTGTTAAAAATATAGTACGTAATCACTAGCTCCCTGTAGAACGAACCGAACTTACTAAAAGCTAAACTACTCTACGATTAGGTACACTGCCTATAAGTGTTGTAGCAAGGTTTAGGTATATCCCATCTATATAAATAATTAAAACTTGTGTAAATTTCATCATATTTCGTAGTAAACAATAATAGTATTTCGTACCCCTCCGCTGCACACATCATTCCCCCCAATCTTTGACTCATGAATTCGAACTCAAATCTACAAGTTAGAATCTGAAACTTAGCTGATACATTCACGAGATGAATCCTAACAAATTTGCATTTTTATTTTTTTGCCATAGGCTTGAACTTGAGAGATGAATATACCATATGCACCTACATTTAAGAGAAATATGATGTACTGGTAATAAGTCCATAAAGATCGATAATAAAATGATTACTTTAATCATTTCGTGAAATTTTTTTGATGTTATTATCGTAGTTTGAGTTCAATCTGTCGCAGATTGAGTTCAATCTATGACAGATTGAGTTCAATCTGGGCCAGTTTGAGTTCAACAAGTTTTGGGGTAGATTGAGTTCAATCTACGACAGATTGAGTACAATCTAGGCCAGTTTGAGTTCAACAAGTTTTGGGTTACGTGCGCGTTGCGGCGGCATAATTTTTTTTAAACAAAGCATTGATAGTCTCGAACTCACGACCAACAAGAAGCAAACTGACAAGCCAAGCCACCCAACCAGCTATACAATTGTGTTGTAAGTTACAACAATTAGTATTTATATTTAGTCAAAAAATTCGTTTTTTTCAGTGAAAATGGTCACTGCCGAGTTTCAAACCGGTGACAACCTCGTTGACAGCCTGTGCGCTAAGCCACCCGGGTACCCATGTGTTTGTGTTATATGCCACAACTTATACTACATATTGAAATATCCAGTTCTTATTGATTAAAAACGTTCCATATTAATTGATTTCGTTGCGAGGTTTTGACCTCTATATGAGACGTTTTTCAAAGACTGCATTCATTTTAAAACAAACCTTAACCTTTATTTCATCAATAAAGGTTTAAAAAGCTTTACGTAGATTATCAAATAATGATAATCTAAAATATCCTGTTTACACACGACCATTACATAATGGTTTACAATACAAATATGTTACAACAAAATAAGTTTCTTGAATGCAGTTTTTACACAATATCATACAAGTATGGACTCCAAATCTCGTCCTTATTTAAGTATGCGATAGCGGAAGCTCTTAATAATCACCTGAGAATAAACATGCTTAAAACGTCAACAAATATGTTGGTGAGTTATAGTCCCACTTTTAAAAATCTAATATTTTTGGGATGAGAATACATGCAAGTTTTATAAATGATTTACAAAATAGACACAAGTACACGAACCTATAACAATATATACATATATATCAAAGTGTGTTCAAAATATATTTACAACACTTTTAATATATTTTGATGTTTTAAGTTTATTAAGTCAGCTGTCCTCGTTAGTAACCTACAACTAGTTGTCCACAGTTAGATATACAGAAATAAATCGATAAATATTATCTTGAATCAATCCACGACCCAGTGTATACGTATCTCAGTATTGATCACAACTCAAACTATACATATTTTAGAATCAACCTCAACCCTGTATAGCTAACTCCAACATTCACATATAGAGTGTCTATGGTTGTTCCGAAATATATATAGATGTGTCGACATGATAGGTCGAAACATTGTATACGTGTCTATGGTATCTCAAGATTACATAATATACAATACAAGTTGATTAAGTTATGGTTGGAATATATTTGTTACCAATTTTCACGTAGCTAAAATGAGAAAAATTATCCAATCTTGTTTTACCCATAACTTCTTCATTTTAAATTCGTTTTGAGTGAATCAAATTGCTATGGTTTCATATTGAACTCTATTTTATGAATCTAAACAGAAAAAGTATAGGTTTATAGTGGGAAAAATAAGTTACAAGTCGTTTTTGTAAAGGTAGTCATTTCAGTCGAAAGAACGACGTCTAGATGACCATTTTAGAAAACATACTTCCACTTTGAGTTTAACTATAATTTTTGGATATAGTTTCATGTTCATAATAAAAATCATTTTCTCAGAATAAGAACTTTTAAATCAAAGTTTATCATAGTTTTTAATTAACTAACCCAAAACAGCCCGCGGTGTTACTACGACGGCGTAAATCCGGTTTTACGGTGTTTTTCGTGTTTCCAGGTTTTAAATCATTAAGTTAGCATATCATATAGATATAGAATGTGTGTTTAGTTGATTTTAAAAGTCAAGTTAGAAGGATTAACTTTTGTTTGCTAACAAGTTTAGAATTAACTAAACTATGTTCTAGTGATTACAAGTTTAAACCTTCGAATAAGATAGCTTTATATGTATGAATTGAATGATGTTATGAACATCATTACTACCTTAAGTTCCTTGGATAAACCTACTGGAAAAGAGAAAAATTGATCTAGCTTCAATGGATCCTTGGATGGCTCGAAGTTCTTGAAGCAGAATCATGACACGAAAACAAGTTCAAGTAAGATCATCACTTGAAATAAGATTGTTATAGTTATAGAAACTGAACCAAAGTTTGAATATGATTATTACCTTGTATTAGAATGATAACCTACTGTAAGAAACAAAGATTTCTTGAGTTTGGATGATCACCTTACAAGATTGGAAGTGAGCTAGCAAACTTGAAAGTATTCTTGATTTTATGTAACTAGAACTTGTAGAATATATGAAGAACACTTAGAACTTGAAGATAGAACTTGAGAGAGATCAATTAGATGAAGAAAATTGAAGAATAAAAGTGTTTGTAGGTGTTCTTCATCTAATTGATCTCTCTCAAGTTCTATCTTCAAGTTCTAAGTGTTCTTCATATATTCTACAAGTTCTAGTTACATAAAATCAAGAATACTTTCAAGTTTGCTAACTCACTTCCAATCTTGTAAGGTGATCATCCAAACTCAAGAAATCTTTGTTTCTTACAGTAGGTTATCTTTCTAATACAAGGTAATAATCATATTCAAACTTTGGTTCAATTTCAATAACTATAACAATCTTATTTCAAGTGATGATCTTACTTGAACTTGTTTTCGTGTCATGATTCTGCTTCAAGAACTTCGAGCCATCCAAGGATCCGTTGAAGCTAGATCCATTTTTCTCTTTTCCAGTAGGTTTATCCAAGGAACTTAAGGTAGTAATGATGTGTCATAACCCGTCCTTAACCATAAGAACGTGTTAGATAACGTATGATTTCATTGCGAGGTATTGACCTCTATATGCGACATTTTTAAAAGAGAAACTGCATATATTATACATTACAAACCATAACCCTTATTTTTGTTACAAGCTTTAGACAATAAAAAGATGATTATCGTTTAGCGATAATCTTCGACTTACAAACTTTACATATAATGATGACAACACGATTTCGAGCATATTTTACAACACAAATCCTTGGGTATGCAGTTTTATTTTTGACACAAATATGCGTACGCAAGATCCTGCTCAAATTCAACATAATGCAGCGGAAGCTTTAGTAATCACCTGAGAATAGACATGTTTTAAAAGGTCAACATAAAGTTGGTGAGATATAGGTTTAATGCCGGCAGCAATATATATATATAGACCACAAGATTTCGTATATAAACAGTTTAATAAAAATATTCTAAGTGGTTGAGCACTTGGTAACCATACTTAACATTTAATCACGTCGCATATTCCCTTTATTATGAAATCTTACTACACCGTACCAAGTGTAGTCACGAAACGAAGTACTGTGCAACCGTTGAATACTGGTCGTCCAGTCCGGTTGGGGTTGTCAGGCCCGATAGATCTATCAACAGGATTCGCGTTTACAATACCGCTGTAAATAACAGTTACCAAGCTACAGGGAAGTATGCCAGTGGTACAACTCAACGTAGAATATATTTTTCAGTTACTTGTGTCCATATCGTAAAACATAAAATACATGTATTCTCATCCCGAAATATTTAGAGTTTAAAAGTGGGACTATATACTCACTTTCGTCTTGAAGATATATATATAATTTGACTTGGTCTCCGGTTGATATCACGAACCTATCCATATATAATATATCAATACCTTTTCTTTTTAAACAAACGTCACATATATATACTTGTTATACTTTTAATACTTTGAATAATTCCTTAGTCCGTAGTTAGCAGTTCGTTGTTAGTAATTCAATTTTAATGGTTCATTTTTAGATGTTTAATATACCCGCAATGAAATAAATAAAACCCCCAACGAAATAAATAAAACCCCATCGTATATGTATTGGTCGAGATTAATCTTGACTCATGGTACCGGTGTTGTCAAATGACGTGTTGCGTACATAAAGTACCGGTGTTGTCAAATGACGTGTTGCGTACAATCATGGGATCTTATGATTAATCTTCTCGTGTTGTTTACGGGTGATCCTGAACCATATAAAATTGAATTATAAGTACATATATATAAAATATCATGTTAACTTAAAAAGATGTGATTTATTTAATTTTTTCCCAATTATTTTCGTGGCTAAACTAGTCTTGGATATCCGATTTTGTTTCGGTCATAGTTTCTTCGTTACAACTCCGTTTTCGTTGATTCAACTTGCCATCTCCTTGGATCGAGTCCCTCTTTAAGACTATGAACTGTAAATACCTTAGTTTGTATTCAAAATCACACGGCATAGGTCAAACTTTAGTGAAACTTATGAAGTTAATCATTTTCCATCATGTAAACAACCTCAAATGATTATTTTTCTAAAAATACTTATACTTTGAGTTAAATCATGAAATTTTTATGTGTTATCATATTCATAGTAAAAATCATTTTTCCAGAAAATAAACCTCCAATTCAAAGTTTAAGATGGTTTTTAATTATCCAACCCAAAACAGCCCCCGGTTGCACTCCGACGTCGTAAATTCAGTTTTTAAGGTGTTCTTTGAAAAACCAAGTTATACCTTGTTAAGTTAGCATATAATTAAGATATGTTACAGGTCTTGAAGTATTTTAAAAGTTAAGTTAGAAGGATCTATTTAGTTTGCGAACAAGTTTGAAATCATTCAAACTATGTTCTAGTTTATAAACTCTTATATATATAGCTTTAAATATATGAATTGAAAAAGAGTTGAAGTAGAGTTTTTACCTCAAGTTTAAAATGTAAAGTTGCTGGAAAGAAGTAGTAAAATAAAAGTTGAGAGAGTTCTTGCAAGTGTGTGTGAAAATTGGAAGTAAAATTTGGAAAATGAATGTGTAAAAATGAGTTAGAAATGGTGCTTATTTATAGGCTTGAAAATTTGGTTTTTAGTGAAAATATCTAAGATAAGTTAAAATTTATTATGTCATGAATGACATATTATTCCAATAATTGAAGATTTCTATTGGTATATACCAATAGTAAATACTTCTAGAAGCTGTGTATAGTACCCTAGATATACGTATAGGATTATTGAGGAAACGGAACGAGAATTCAAATATAACTATCTTTTGTAAATATACTTATATTGTTTTATGTATAAAAGCCCTTTAAAAATGATTAAATACATTACTTATACGATATATGTATAAACATTATAAATCATCAGTATTTATGTCAAATAACGTTACGTAGGTTATTGTTTTGAAAACTTAAGTTAGTAGTTTCAAAATATACTTATGACTTTTTGTTATTAATACAAAATGAGATATTAAAACATCCTAGATCATGTTAAATATGTATGTATAATCATCATATATTGTATAGTTCGTGATATCATCGGTCAAACTAGACGGTCAAACGTTGTGTAAAACTCTTTTCAAAAACATAAGTCTCAACAATTTGGATTGCTTATCATGTTGGTAAGGTTTAATTTATGTAAATATTAATCTCATAAGTATAGAACGATCGGAAAAGTGCGGGTCGTTACAGTACCTACCCGTTAAATAAATTTCGTCCCGAAATTTTAAAATTGTACCTATTTTGCGTCATCGAGAAACAAGTGTGGATACTTTTGTTTCATCTGATCCTCTCGTTCCCAAGTAAACTCAGGACCTCTTCGAGCATTCCAACGAACCTTAACGATTGGTATGTTGCTCTGCTTGAGCTGTTTAACTTCACGATCCATGATTTCGATTGGTTCTTCGATGAATTGTAGTTTCTCATCGACATGGATTTCTTCAAGAGGAATGGTGAGGTCTTCCTTTGCAAGACACTTCTTAAGGTTTGAGACGTGAAAGGTATTGTGTACTCCGGCGAGTTGTTGCGGTAACTCGAGTCGATAAGCTACCGGTCCAATGCGTTCGATGATCTTGAACGGGCCTACATATCTTGGGTTCAGTTTACCTCTTTTACCGAAACGTATTACACCTTTCCAAGGTGACACCTTTAGCATAACCATGTCCCCAATCTGAAACTCTAATGGTTTCCTTCGGACATCGGCGTAGCTCTTTTGGCGACTTCGGGCTGTTTTCAATCTCTCCTTGATTTGTACTATCTTCTCAGTCGTTTCGTGTATGATCTCGGGACCAGTTAATTGTCGATCTCCTACTTCATTCCAACAGATATGATATCTACACTTCCTTCCATACAATGCTTCGAATGGTGCAGCTTTAATGCTTGCATGATAACTATTATTATACGAAAATTCTGCTAACGGTAGATACTTATCCCATCCATTTCCAAAATCGATCACACATGCCCTGAGCATGTCTTCAAGAGTCTGAATCGTTCTTTCACTCTGCCCGTCGGTTTGCGGATGATATGCGGTACTCATATCTAAACGAGTTCCTAGTGCCTCCTGCAGTGATTGCCAGAACTTTGAGGTAAATCTACTATCACGATCGGATATAATGGAAATAGGTATTCCATACCTTGAAACAATTTCCTTTATATACAATCGTAATAGTTTCTCTATTCTATCCGTTTCCTTTATAGGCAAGAAATGGGCAGATTTGGTAAGACGATCAACAATCACCCAAATGGTGTCGTATCCCCAGGCAGTCTTTGGTAACTTCGTGATGAAATCCATGGTAATACCATCCCATTTCCATTCTGGGATTTCTGGTTGTTGAAGTAACCCTGATGGTTTCTGGTGTTCTGCCTTGACCTTGGAACAAGTTAAACACTCCCCAACATATGTTGCAACGTCTGTCTTTAAGTTAGGCCACCAATAATGTGTCTTAAGATCTTGATACATCTTTCCAACTCCAGGATGTATCGAGTATCTTGTCTTATGTGCCTCGTTCAATATCAACTTCCTTAATCCACCCAACTTCGGTACCCAAATACGGTTTGCAAAATATCGAATTCCATCTTCCCGTATAACGAGTTGCTTCTCATACTTCTTCATTATTTCATTTCCTATATTTTCTTTAGTAAGTGCTTCTCGTTGAACTTCTTTGATTTGTGAGTTGAGATTCATGCGAATTTTTATGTTCATCGCTCGTACTCGAATTGGTTCTCGTTCCTTTCTGCTTAGTGCGTCAGCCACCACATTCGCTTTCCCGGGATGATAACGAATTTCACAATCATAGTCGTTTATTAACTCGACCCACCTACGTTGCCTCATGTTCAGCTGTTTCTGATCAAAAATATGTTGAAGACTTTTATGATCAGTAAACACAGTGCATCTAACCCCATATAAGTAGTGTCTCCATATCTTTAACGCAAACACGACTGCTCCCAGTTCTAGATCATGCGTCGTATAATTCCGCTCGTGAATCTTCAATTGTCGGGATGCGTATGCAATAACTTTCTTCCGTTGCATAAGAACGCAACCAAAACCTTGTCGCGAAGCGTCACAATATATTTCAAAATCATCGTTCCCTTCAGGTAACGATAAAATAGGCGCCGTAGTCAACTTCTTCTTCAGTAATTGAAATGCGTTTTCCTGCTCCGAGGTCCATTCGTATTTCTTCCCTTTTTGCGTTAATGCTGTCAACGGCTTAGCTATTCGGGAAAAATCTTGAATAAACCTTCTATAATAACCTGCTAAACCCAAAAATTGGCGTATCTGCATTGGTGTTTTAGGAGTCTCCCATTTTTCAATGGCTTCAATTTTTGCTGGATCAACCTGAATTCCTTTGCTACTAACAACGTGGCCAAGAAATTGCACTTCTTTCAACCAGAAAGCACACTTAGAAAATTTAGCGTATAGCTGTTCTTTTCTCAACAACTCTAATATCAACCTTAAATGCTGCTCATGCTCTTGCTCACTCTTGGAATAGATAAGAATATCATCAATGAAAACGATAACAAACTTATCTAAATATGGACTACAAACTCGATTCATGAGGTCCATGAATACAGCTGGCGCATTCGTCAATCCAAATGGCATGACCAAAAATTCGTAATGACCGTAGCATGTCCGAAAAGCAGTTTTCAGGATATCTTCTTCTTTGACACGTAATTGATGATAGCCCGATCTTAGGTCAATTTTCGAGTACACACATGATCCTTGGAGTTGATCAAATAAGTCGTCAATTCTCGGTAGTGGATACCGATTCTTGATAGTTAACTTATTTAATTCACGATAATCTATACACATTCGGAAAGATCCGTCTTTCTTCTTGACGAACAAAATTGGAGCTCCCCACGGTGAAGTACTTGGTCGTATGAATCCACGGTCTAGTAATTCTTTTAACTGACTTTGAAGTTCTTTTAATTCGGACGGTGCAAGTCTATATGGCGCACGAGCCACTGGTGCAGCTCCTGGTACTAAATCTATTTGAAATTCTACAGATCTAAATGGAGGTAATCCTGGCAACTCTTCCGGAAAAACTTCAAGAAAATCTCTTGCCACAGGCACGTCGTTGATGCACTTCTCTTTTTCTTTCTTTTCGACTTTATTAACATGTGCTAAGATAGCATAGCACCCTTTCTTCAAGCACTTTTGAGCTTTCAAATAACTAATGAGTTTTAGCTTTGAGTTACCCTTCTCTCCATAAATCATCACCGGCATTCTATCCTTACAAGGAATGCGAATTGCCTTCTTGGCACACACAACTTCAGCTCCTACTTTGGACATCCAGTCCATGCCGACTATTACATCAAAACTTCCTAATTCTACGGGTATTAAGTCAATTTTAAATGTTTCTCCGGCTAAATTTATTTTACAATCACGGCAAATTTTATCGGCTTTAATTAGTTTACCATTAGCTAGCTCAATCATGTACTTAGCATCTAGAGGTAATGATGAACAATTCAATTTAGCGAAAAAGCCTCTACTCACGTAACTTCTATCGGCACCAGTATCAAATATAATAGATGCGGATAAGTTATTAATGGTAAACATACCCGTAACAAGCTCCGGGTCTTCACACGCCTCTCTAGCATTAATAACAAATGCTCTTCCACGTGCAGATCCATTATTCTTCTCTGGATTCGGACACTGGCTCTTATAGTGACCTTGTTTTCCACACCCATAACAAGTAATGGTAGCCAAAGCAGTTCTATTTGCATTGGTGGCAGGAGTCTTGGTACCATTTGTATTTGTAACGAGAGCCCTACAATCTTCAGCAAGATGACCCTTTCGATTACATTTGTTGCATACCACATTACAGTAGCCAGAGTGATGTTTGTGGCATCGGTTGCATAAAGGATTTTGTCCTTTGTAACCAAAGCTTAAACCACTACCCGCACCTTGCGTGATTTCTTGTTTCTTAAAAGATTGTTGTTGGTTACTTCGATCATAATTTTCATTCCACTTTCTTTTGTTACCTAATACCTTCACATCAGTATTGGATACTTTCTTATCCATGATGACCTGATCCATTAGCTCGTTTGCCATGGTTTTAGCTTCATGAATTGTCTTAGGTTTCGATGCTGTAACGTTTGCCTTGACCTTTTTGGGCAAACCATCTTTGTACATTTCAATCTTCCGTTCTTCGGTTGGAACCAATTCAGGACATAGCAAAACTAATTCCATGAATCGCTGATTGTAGTTGGTGATTTCAGTACCAATAACCTTCAGACTTCGTAACTCATCTTCCAACTTCCTAACCTCGTTCCTTGGACAATATTCGTTGATTAACATTGTTTTGAATTCTTCCCACGGAGTATCATAAGCTACATCTCCTCCTACAGCCTTCACATAATTTTTCCACCACGTGAGTGCACTATCTTGTAAAGTGCACGATGCATACTTGGTCATGTCCTTTTCAACACAACCACTGATTTTAAACACAGTCTCCATCTTTTCTATCCACCGGGTTAAACCGATTGGTCCTTCTGTTCCACTGAATGATGAGGGCTTGCAAGCTTGAAAAGTTTTGTAAGTGCACCCCACACGAGGATTTGGGTTAACTGCAGCACCTCTTGCAGCCTCGACCCATAACATTCTGTCGTTCACTCGTTGATTGATGAGTTCCTGGATTTCTTGTTCCGTCATTCGATTCAATCGCGCCATTTCCTAATGAAAGAAAATAATTATTCACATGGATTATTATAGATGTAGTGTGTATTTACAGTACATTATAGCTTATTAATAATATGAACCAGGTATTATTATAAAAGCCTTTTCTTCTTATTAGCGTTTTATAATTATATCTAGGGTAGTACCTACCCGTTAATGTCCATACTTAATAGCTTAGTACAGAATCAATTACTACCATCTAAATAATACTTAACCATGGAAAATTATTGCTTTTCACACTTCACTATTTTACATATGCTTATCTTACATCGAACATTAAGCAAACCACACTAATAATATTATACAAAACATTATATGATCCCATGGTTTAATACGGCAGCGCATCGTTTGGTCTATTTTCTAGGACGTTTAGGTTCAAGGAATGGCCTAACGCTTATCCTAGCTGTCTGCCTATATTTTGGCTGTGGGGCTGAAGAACTGGATGCCGGGACAGCACGAATAGGAATAGCGGGAATAGGGGTGGTAGTGTCTAGTGGAGTTGGTGCCACATCATCCTTACTAAACTCGGGATTTGAATTTTCTAATTCATTAGCCTTTCGTTTCTTTCCTAGTTCGAACTCGTCTTTTGTAATTTCCTGTATTTCTTCCTCGGGTTCACTTTCCTCCTCGGGTTCACTTTCCTCCTCGGGTTCACTTTCCTCCTCGGGTTCACTTTCCTCCTCGGGTTCACTTTCCGGGTTCTCTATAGTCGGTTCATCCGGAATTTGTGAGTCTTCCCCAAAGATATTATTTTCGTCATCGGATAGGTTAATGACTGGAACACCATCTGAAGATTCTGGTTCGGAGTCGCTGAATGTGATAACAAGTTTTGAGCCCGACATCTATCATACAACAACTAACCCATTAGTACTACATAATATTTACATATAAATTTTAACCAACAATGATAAGCAATGGTTTTTAAATCAGACCCGGTCAAAGTCCAGACTTACTAATGTATCCTAACGACTTATCGGTTAGACACACTAATGCAAACCTGGTTCGCTAAGACCACCGCTCTGATACCACATGTCATAACCCGTCCTTAACCATAAGAACGTGTTAGATAACGTATGATTTCATTGCGAGGTATTGACCTCTATATGCGACATTTTTAAAAGAGAAACTGCATATATTATACATTACAAACCATAACCCTTATTTTTGTTACAAGCTTTAGACAATAAAAAGATGATTATCGTTTAGCGATAATCTTCGACTTACAAACTTTACATATAATGATGACAACACGATTTCGAGCATATTTTACAACACAAATCCTTGGGTATGCAGTTTTATTTTTGACACAAATATGCGTACGCAAGATCCTGCTCAAATTCAACATAATGCAGCGGAAGCTTTAGTAATCACCTGAGAATAGACATGTTTTAAAAGGTCAACATAAAGTTGGTGAGATATAGGTTTAATGCCGGCAGCAATATATATATATAGACCACAAGATTTCGTATATAAACAGTTTAATAAAAATATTCTAAGTGGTTGAGCACTTGGTAACCATACTTAACATTTAATCACGTCGCATATTCCCTTTATTATGAAATCTTACTACACCGTACCAAGTGTAGTCACGAAACGAAGTACTGTGCAACCGTTGAATACTGGTCGTCCAGTCCGGTTGGGGTTGTCAGGCCCGATAGATCTATCAACAGGATTCGCGTTTACAATACCGCTGTAAATAACAGTTACCAAGCTACAGGGAAGTATGCCAGTGGTACAACTCAACGTAGAATATATTTTTCAGTTACTTGTGTCCATATCGTAAAACATAAAATACATGTATTCTCATCCCGAAATATTTAGAGTTTAAAAGTGGGACTATATACTCACTTTCGTCTTGAAGATATATATATAATTTGACTTGGTCTCCGGTTGATATCACGAACCTATCCATATATAATATATCAATACCTTTTCTTTTTAAACAAACGTCACATATATATACTTGTTATACTTTTAATACTTTGAATAATTCCTTAGTCCGTAGTTAGCAGTTCGTTGTTAGTAATTCAATTTTAATGGTTCATTTTTAGATGTTTAATATACCCGCAATGAAATAAATAAAACCCCCAACGAAATAAATAAAACCCCATCGTATATGTATTGGTCGAGATTAATCTTGACCCATGGTACCGGTGTTGTCAAATGACGTGTTGCGTACATAAAGTACCGGTGTTGTCAAATGACGTGTTGCGTACAATCATGGGATCTTATGATTAATCTTCTCGTGTTGTTTACGGGTGATCCTGAACCATATAAAATTGAATTATAAGTACATATATATAAAATATCATGTTAACTTAAAAAGATGTGATTTATTTAATTTTTTCCCAATTATTTTCGTGGCTAAACTAGTCTTGGATATCCGATTTTGTTTCGGTCATAGTTTCTTCGTTACAACTCCGTTTTCGTTGATTCAACTTGCCATCTCCTTGGATCGAGTCCCTCTTTAAGACTATGAACTGTAAATACCTTAGTTTGTATTCAAAATCACACGGCATAGGTCAAACTTTAGTGAAACTTATGAAGTTAATCATTTTCCATCATGTAAACAACCTCAAATGATTATTTTTCTAAAAATACTTATACTTTGAGTTAAATCATGAAATTTTTATGTGTTATCATATTCATAGTAAAAATCATTTTTCCAGAAAATAAACCTCCAATTCAAAGTTTAAGATGGTTTTTAATTATCCAACCCAAAACAGCCCCCGGTTGCACTCCGACGTCGTAAATTCAGTTTTTAAGGTGTTCTTTGAAAAACCAAGTTATACCTTGTTAAGTTAGCATATAATTAAGATATGTTACAGGTCTTGAAGTATTTTAAAAGTTAAGTTAGAAGGATCTATTTAGTTTGCGAACAAGTTTGAAATCATTCAAACTATGTTCTAGTTTATAAACTCTTATATATATAGCTTTAAATATATGAATTGAAAAAGAGTTGAAGTAGAGTTTTTACCTCAAGTTTAAAATGTAAAGTTGCTGGAAAGAAGTAGTAAAATAAAAGTTGAGAGAGTTCTTGCAAGTGTGTGTGAAAATTGGAAGTAAAATTTGGAAAATGAATGTGTAAAAATGAGTTAGAAATGGTGCTTATTTATAGGCTTGAAAATTTGGTTTTTAGTGAAAATATCTAAGATAAGTTAAAATTTATTATGTCATGAATGACATATTATTCCAATAATTGAAGATTTCTATTGGTATATACCAATAGTAAATACTTCTAGAAGCTGTGTATAGTACCCTAGATATACGTATAGGATTATTGAGGAAACGGAACGAGAATTCAAATATAACTATCTTTTGTAAATATACTTATATTGTTTTATGTATAAAAGCCCTTTAAAAATGATTAAATACATTACTTATACGATATATGTATAAACATTATAAATCATCAGTATTTATGTCAAATAACGTTACGTAGGTTATTGTTTTGAAAACTTAAGTTAGTAGTTTCAAAATATACTTATGACTTTTTGTTATTAATACAAAATGAGATATTAAAACATCCTAGATCATGTTAAATATGTATGTATAATCATCATATATTGTATAGTTCGTGATATCATCGGTCAAACTAGACGGTCAAACGTTGTGTAAAACTCTTTTCAAAAACATAAGTCTCAACAATTTGGATTGCTTATCATGTTGGTAAGGTTTAATTTATGTAAATATTAATCTCATAAGTATAGAACGATCGGAAAAGTGCGGGTCGTTACATGATGTTCATAACATCCTTCGATTCATACATATAAAGCTATCTTATTCGAAGGTTTAAACTTGTAATCACTAGAACATAGTTTAGTTAATTCTAAACTTGTTCGCAAACAAAAGTTAATCCTTCTAAATTGACTTTTAAAATCAACTAAACACATGTTCTATATCTATATGATATGCTAACTTAATGATTTAAAACCTGGAAACACGAAAAACACCGTAAAACCGGATTTACGCCGTCGTAGTAACACCGCGGGCTGTTTTGGGTTAGTTAATTAAAAACTATGATAAACTTTGATTTAAAAGTTGTTATTCTGAGAAAATGATTTTTATTATGAACATGAAACTATATCCAAAAATTATGGTTAAATTCAAAGTGGAAGTATGTTTTCTAAAATGGTCATCTAGACGTCATTCTTTCGACTGAAATGACTACCTTTACAAAAACGACTTGTAACTTATTTTTCCGACTATAAACCTATACTTTTTCTGTTTAGATTCATAAAATAGAGTTCAATATGAAACCATAGCAATTTGATTCACTCAAAACGGATTTAAAATGAAGAAGTTATGGGTAAAACAAGATTGGATAATTTTTCTCATTTTAGCTACGTGAAAATTGGTAACAAATATATTCCAACCATAACTTAATCAACTTGTATTGTATATTATGTAATCTTGAGATACCATAGACACGTATACAATGTTTCGACCTATCATGTCGACACATCTATATATATTTCGGAACAACCATAGACACTCTATATGTGAATGTTGGAGTTAGCTATACAGGGTTGAGGTTGATTCCAAAATATGTATAGTTTGAGTTGTGATCAATACTGAGATACGTATACACTGGGTCGTGGATTGATTCAAGATAATATTTATCGATTTATTTCTGTATATCTAACTGTGGACAACTAGTTGTAGGTTACTAACGAGGACAGCTGACTTAATAAACTTAAAACATCAAAATATATTAAAAGTGTTGTAAATATATTTTGAACACACTTTGATATATATGTATATATTGTTATAGGTTCGTGAATCAACCAGTGGCCAAGTCTTACTTCTCGACGAAGTAAAAATCTGTGAAAGTGAGTTATAGTCCCACTTTTAAAATCTAATATTTTTGGGATGAGAATACATGCAGGTTTTATAAATGATTTACAAAATAGACACAAGTACGTGAAACTACATTCTATGATTGAATTATCGAAATTGAATATGCCCCTTTTTATTAAGTCTGGTAATCTAAGAATTAGGGAACAGATACCCTAATTGACGCGAATCCTAAAGATAGATCTATTGGGCCTAACAAACCCCATCCAAAGTACCGGATGCTTTAGTACTTCGAAATTTATATCATATCCGAAGGGTGTCCCGGAATGATGGGGATATTCTTAAATATATGCATCTTGTTAATGTCGGTTACCAGGTGTTCACCATATGAATGATTTTTATCTCTATGTATGGGATGTGTATTGAAATATGAAATCTTGTGGTCTATTGTTACGATTTGATATATATAGGTTAAACCTATAACTCACCAACATATTTGTTGACGTTTTAAGCATGTTTATTCTCAGGTGATTATTAAGAGCTTCCGCTGTCGCATACTTAAATAAGGACGAGATTTGGAGTCCATGCTTGTATGATATTGTGTAAAAACTGCATTCAAGAAACTTATTTTGTTGTAACATATTTGTATTGTAAACCATTATGTAATGGTCGTGTGTAAACAGGATATTTTAGATTATCATTATTTGATAATCTACGTAAAGCTTTTTAAACCTTTATTGATGAAATAAAGGTTAAGGTTTGTTTTAAAATGAATGCAGTCTTTGAAAAACGTCTCATATAGAGGTCAAAACCTCGCAACGAAATCAATTAATATGGAATGTTTTTAATCAATAAGAACGGGACATTTCAGTTGGTATCAACTGTAGTGACCCGAACTTTTCCATGTTTATATATATTAATTGAGATTGATATTTACATGATTAAATGTTTCCAACATGTTAAGCAATCAAACTTGTTAAGACTTGATTAATTGAAATAGGTTTCATATAGACAATTGACCACCCAAGTTGACTGGTGATTCACGAACGTTAAAACTTGTAAAAACTATATGATGACATATATATGGTTATATATATATAGTTAACATGATATTATGATAAGTAAACATATCATTAAGTATATTAACAATGAACTACATATGTAAAAACAAGACTACTAACTTAATGATTTTGAAACGAGACATATATGTAACGATTATCGTTGTAAAGACATTTAATGTATATATATCATATTAAGAGATATTCGTACATCATAATATCATGATAATATAATAATTTAAAATCTCTTTTGATATTATAAACATTGGGTTAACAACATTTAACAAGATCGTTAACCTAAAGGTTTCAAAACAACATTTACATGTAACGACTAACGATGACTTAACGACTCAGTTAAAATGTATATACATGTAGTGTTTTAATATGTATTCATACACTTTTGAAAGACTTCAAGACACTTATCAAAATACTTCTACTTAACAAAAATGCTTACAATTACATCCTCGTTCAGTTTCATCAACAATTCTACTCGTATGCACCCGTATTCGTACTCGTACAATACACAGCTTTTAGATGTATGTACTATTGGTATATACACTCCAATGATCAGATCTTAGCTGCCCATGTGAGTCACCTAACACATGTGGGAACCATCATTTGGCAACTAGCATGAAATATCTCATAAAATTACAAAAATATGAGTAATCATTCATGACTTATTTACATGAAAACAAAATTACATATCCTTTATATCTAATCCATACACCAACGACCAAAAACACCTACAAACACTTTCATTCTTCAATTTTCTTCATCTAATTGATCTCTCTCAAGTTCTATCTTCAAGTTCTAAGTGTTCTTCATATATTCTACAAGTTCTAGTTACATAAAATCAAGAATACTTTCAAGTTTGCTAGCTCACTTCCAATCTTGTAAGGTGATCATCCAAACTCAAGAAATCTTTGTTTCTTACAGTAGGTTATCATTCTAATACAAGGTAATAATCATATTCAAACTTTGGTTCAGTTTCTATAACTATAACAATCTTATTTCAAGTGATGATCTTACTTGAACTTGTTTTCGTGTCATGATTCTGCTTCAAGAACTTCGAGCCATCCAAGGATCCATTGAAGCTAGATCCATTTTTCTCTTTTCCAGTAGGTTTATCCAAGGAACTTAAGGTAGTAATGATGTTCATAACATCATTCAATTCATACATATAAAGCTATCTTATTCGAAGGTTTAAACTTGTAATCACTAGAACATAGTTTAGTTAATTCTAAACTTGTCCGCAAACAAAAGTTAATCCTTCTAACTTGACTTTTAAAATCAACTAAACACATGTTCTATATCTACATGATATGCTAACTTAATGATATAAAACCTGGAAACACGAAAAACACCGTAAAACCGGATTTACGCTGTCGTAGTAACACCGTGGGCTGTTTTGGGTTAGTTAATTAAAAACTATGATAAACTTTGATTTAAAAGTTGTTATTCTGAGAAAATGAATTTTATTATGAACATGAAACTATATCCAAAAATTATGGTTAAACTCAAAGTGGAAGTATGTTTTCTAAAATGGTCATCTAGACGTCGTTCTTTCGACTGAAATGACTACCTTTACAAAAACGATTTGTAACTTATTTATCTGACTATAAACCTATACTTTTTCTGTTTAGATTCATAAAATAGAGTTCAATATGAAACCATAGCAATTTGATTCACTCAAAACGGATTTAAAATGGAGAAGTTATGGGTAAAACAAGATTGGATAATTTTTTCTCATTTTAGCTACGTGAAAATTGGTAACAAATCTATTCCAACCATAACTTAATCAACTTGTATTGTATATTATGTAATCTTGAGATACCATAGACACGTATACAATGTTTCGACCTATCATGTCGACACATCTATATATATTTCGGAACAACCATAGACACTCTATATGTGAATGTTGGAGTTAGCTATACAGGGTTGAGGTTGATTCCAAAATATGTATAGTTTGAGTTGTGATCAATACTGAGATATGTATACACTGGGTCGTGGATTGATTCAAGATAATATTTATCGATTTATTTCTGTATATCTAACTGTGGACAACTAGTTGTAGGTTACTAACGAGGACAGCTGACTTAATAAACTTAAAACATCAAAATATATTAAAAGTGTTGTAAATATATTTTGAACACACTTTGATATATATGTATATATTGTTATAGGTTCGTGAATCAACCAGTGGCCAAGTCTTACTTCTCGATGAAGTAAAAATCTGTGAAAGTGAGTTATAGTCCCACTTTTAAAATCTAATATTTTTGGGATGAGAATACATGCAGGTTTTATAAATGATTTACAAAATAGACACAAGTACGTGAAACTACATTCTATGGTTGAATTATCGAAATTGAATATGCCCCTTTTTATTAAGTCTGGTAATCTAAGAATTAGGGAACAGACACCCTAATTGACACGAATCCTAAAGATAGATCTATTGGGCCTAACAAACCCCATCCAAAGTACCAGATGCTTTAGTACTTCGAAATTTATATCATATCCGAAGGGTGTCCCGGAATGATGGGGATATTCTTAAATATATGCATCTTGTTAATGTCGGTTACCAGGTGTTCACCATATGAATGATTTTTATCTCTATGTATGGGATGTGTATTGAAATATGAAATCTTGTGGTCTATTGTTACGATTTGATATATATAGGTTAAACCTATAACTCACCAACATTTTTGTTGACGTTTTAAGCATGTTTATTCTCAGGTGATTATTAAGAGCTTCCGCTGTTGCATACTTAAATAAGGACAAGATTTGGAGTCCATGCTTGTATGATATTGTGTAAAAACTGCATTCAAGAAACTTATTTTGTTGTAACATATTTGTATTGTAAACCATTATGTAATGGTCGTGTGTAAACAGGATATTTTAGATTATCATTATTTGATAATCTACGTAAAGTTTTTTAAACCTTTATTGATGAAATAAAGGTTATGGTTTGTTTTAAAATGAATGCAGTCTTTGAAAAACGTCTCATATAGAGGTCAAAACCTCGCAACGAAATCAATTAATATGGAACGTTTTTAATCAATAAGAACGGGACATTTCAGTTGGTATCCGAGCGTTGGTCTTAGAGAACCAGGATTTTGCATTAGTGTGTCTTATCGAGTTTGTTAGGATGCATTAGTGAGTCTGGACTTCGACCGTGTTTACTTGAAAAATGATTGCTTAACAAATTTTGTTGGAAACTATATATTTTTAACATGTGAATATTATGTGATATATTAATCTCTTAACGTGTTTGATATTATGTGATAGATGTCTACCTCTAGAACAAGTCCCATTGACTCACCTAATAATAATGAAGAGTCAAATGTAAATTGGAATGATTCGTGGATTGATTCACAAGTTCCCGAAGAGGAACCGGAAGAAGAGTCGGAACCGGAAGAAGAATCGGAACCGGAAGAAGAATCAGAACAGGATGAAGAAATAGAACCGGTGGGGGAAATAATAAAACGGTTAAGTAAAAGAAAATCCTCAACCAACCGACCAAGGTTAATTATGGTCAATGGTGTTTTCGCCAAGGAAGCAAAATATTGGGAGGATTACCAATTCTCCGATGAATCGGATTCCGACGAGAATTCCGATGATGTTATAGAAATTACCCCAACTGAATTTAAAAAGGCAAAAGAAAATAATAAGGGAAAGGGTATAAAAATAGAGAAATCTAATTCCAACCCCGATGAACTGTATATGTTTCGTCAACCCCCGAAGTCCTTAAGTTGTAACAATGACCCGGGAACCTCTAAACCACCAGGTTTTTCTAAATCAATGTGGATAACGACGGCTCGTATTAGGGGAACATCATATATCCCTGAAAACTTGGCAAAACGAACCAAAACCGAAGAAGAAGAAACAAGCGATTCGGAATAAGATAGTTGTATTCGTGTGGTGTAATATTAGTAATATAGTGTGCTTATGCTTTATAATATATGTAAAAAATTGCTTGTATTAATAAGTATTTTTTTATGAATCTAACTCTTGTCTATTTTACAGTATAAAAACACAAAATGGATAGACAACCCAATATTTTAAGAGACCTACCCGGAGACATGATTGATGAAATCTTGTCTAGAGTCGGTCAGAATTCTTCGGCACAACTATTTAAGGTGAGATCAGTTTGTAAGACATTCGAAGAACGTTCCAAGAATGCCTTGGTTTATAAAAGGCTTTCGTTCAAAAGATGGGGGATATCACATTGGGAAATCCATAAGTTACGATGTGTTTACTTTGACGCATATATTGCGGGGAACCCAAATGCTATTTTACGCAATGGGTTAAGAAATTATTTTGACTCAATATATCCGAATATTGGACTTCGTGATTTAGAAAAAGCGGCTAACATGCAACATAAAGAAGCATGTTATGCTTACGGATTAGTAATGTTCGCTTCTCACCAAAGTGAGAACAAGAACATCGGGCTACAACTATTAAACAAAACGTTCCCACAAGTGACGGAGTCGGTAATTGGGGTAAGAAATGAGGTTTTTAGATTGCTACGGGACTGTTGGACATTACGTAACCCTCGTCCCTTTGACAACGTTACAACACGCTGTCTTATCAACGGCCATAACGGTTATGTTCCACAAGACCAAGGATGGGAAGTAATCCTAGTAAAACCAGAATGCATGACTTGTTTCTGGACGTATGAATTACGTGTCTTTATTGCCTTTGCTGAACGACTTGTGTACTAGCTAGAATTATCTTCACAACCATCTTGTATCAAATTTATTGTGTGCTATATTTCATGCTATATGTAAAATAAGCGGTATTGTAAGTTTGTAAAATATTGTGTAAAAGTTTGAACGCGAAATATTATTATAATCAGTTTTTCATATAGAATTGTAGTAGTTGAATTGTATATTAGCTACTAAGTATGAACTTAACGGGTAGGTACTACCCGAATTTAAACTTATAAAACGCTAATATGAAGAAAAAGCTTTTATAAATGAGTTCATATTATGCTACGAAATACTATTAACTACTCTTAATATTCTGTATGATTAACTTGTTCCATTTGACTATTTTGAAGGAAATGGCACCGACTACTCGACACACAGTGAATATGAATGAAGAGGAATTCCGTACTTTTCTAGCTTCAAACATAGCCGCAGTACAGGCTGCGCTACATACCAACAATAACCTTGGATCTAGCAGTACAGGAAATCGTGTAGGATGCACCTACAAAGAATTCACTGCCTGCAAACCTTTGGAATTTGATGGAACCGAAGGACCGATCAGATTGAAACGGTGGACCGAGAAGGTCGAATCGGTGTTTTCCATAAGTAAGTGTACTGAAGAGGACAAAGTGAAGTACGCTACGCATACCTTCACAGGTTCTGCGTTAACATGGTGGAATACCTATCTAGAGCAAGTGGGACAAGATGATGCTTACGCACTACCGTGGTCAGCATTCAAGCACTTAATGAACGAGAAGTACCGTCCCAGAACTGAGGTCATTAAGCTCAAGACAGAACTTAGAGGGTTACGAACCCAAGGATTTGATATTACCACGTACGAAAGACGATTCACAGAATTGTGCCTATTGTGTCCGGGAGCATTCGAAGATGAGGAAGAGAAGATCGACGCGTTTGTGAAAGGATTACCGGAAAGAATCCAAGAAGGTATAAGTTCACACGAGCCCGCCTCCATACAACAGGCATGTAGAATGGCTCACAAACTAGTGAACCAAATTGAAGAAAGAATTAAAGAACAAACTGCTGAAGAGGCCAATGTGAAGCAAGTCAAAAGAAAGTGGGAGGAAAACGGTGATAAGAATCACCAATACAACAACAACAGCAATTACAACAATAATCGCAACAATTATCCCAACAATCGCAACATCAATCGCAACTACAACAAATGGCCCAACAACAACAACAACAACAACAACAACAACAACAACAACAACAACATCAACTACAACAATCATCCCAACAACAATAATAACCGCAACAACAACAACAATCAGAAGCAGCTATGCCAAAGGTGTGAAAAGTATCACTCGGGGTTCTGCACCAAATTTTGCAACAAGTGTAAAAGAAATGGTCATAGCGCGGCGAAGTGTGAGGTCTACGGACCAGGGGTTAATAGAACGAAAGGAACAAATGGTGTCGGAACGAGTAATGGCGGAGCAAGTAGTGTCGGAGCAAGTTATGCCAATGTAGTTTGTTATAAATGTGGAAAACCGGGCCACATTATTAGAAATTGTCCGAACCAAGAGAACACGAATGGACAAGGCCGCGGAAGAGTTTTCAATATTAATGCGGCAGAGGCACAGGAAGACCCTGAGCTTGTTACGGGTACGTTTCTTATTGACAATAAATCTGCTTACGTTTTATTTGATTCGGGTGCGGATAGAAGCTATATGAGTAGAGATTTTTGTGCTAAATTAAGTTGCCCATTGACGCCTTTGGATAGTAAATTTTTACTCGAATTAGCAAATGGTAAATTAATTTCAGCAGATAATATATGTCGGAATCGAGAAATTAAACTGGTTAGCGAAACATTTAAGATTGATTTAATACCAGTAGAGTTAGGGAGTTTTGATGTGATAATCGGTATGGACTGGTTGAAAGAAGTGAAAGCAGAGATCGTTTGTTACAAAAATGCAATTCGCATTATACGAGAAAAAGGAAAACCCCTAATGGTGTACGGAGAAAAGGGCAACACGAAGCTACATCTTATTAGTAATTTGAAGGCACAAAAACTAATAAGAAAAGGTTGCTATGCTGTTCTAGCACACGTTGAGAAAGTACAAACTGAAGAAAAGAGCATCAATGATGTTCCCATTGCAAAAGAATTTCCCGATGTATTTCCGAAAGAATTACCGGGATTACCCCCACATCGATCCGTTCAATTTCAAATAGATCTTGTACCAGGAGCTGCACCAATAGCTCGTGCTCCTTACAGACTCGCACCCAGCGAGATGAAAGAACTGCAAAGCCAATTACAAGAACTTTTAGAGCGTGGTTTCATTCGACCAAGCACATCACCGTGGGGAGCTCCTGTTTTGTTTGTCAAGAAGAAAGATGGTACATTCAGAGCGTGGTTTAATACTTTTGACCCCATATAAGTAGTGCCTCCAAGTTTTTAATACACAACCTGAATGTACCATCTTTCTTCTTGACAAACAAAACAGGAGCTCCCCACGGTGATGTGCTTGGTCGAATGAAACCACGCTCTAAAAGTTCTTGTAATTGGCTTTGAAGTTCTTTCATCTCGCTGGGTACGAGTCTGTAAGGAGCACGAGCTATTGGTGCAGCTCCTGGTACAAGATCTATTTGAAATTGAACGGATCGATGTGGGGGTAATCCCGGTAATTCTTTCGGAAATACATCGGGAAATTCTTTTGCAATGGGAACATCATTGATGCTCTTTTCTTCAGTTTGTACTTTCTCAACGTGTGCTAGAACAGCATAGCAATCTTTTCTTATTAGTTTTTGTGCCTTCAAATTACTAATAAGATGTAGCTTCGTGTTGCCTTTTTCTCTGTACACCATTAAGGGTTTTCCTTTTTCTCGTATAATGCGAATTGCATTTTTGTAACAAACGATCTCTGCTTTCACTTCTTTCAACCAGTCCATACCGATTATCACATCAAAACTCCCTAACTCTACTGGTATCAAATCAATCTTAAATGTTTCGCTAACCAGTTTAATTTCTCGATTCCGACATATATTATCTGCTGAAATTAATTTACCATTTGCTAATTCGAGTAAAAATTTACTATCCAAAGGCGTCAATGGACAACTTAATTTAGCACAAAAATCTCTACTCATATAGCTTCTATCCGCACCCGAATCAAATAAAACGTAAGCAGATTTATTGTCAATAAGAAACGTACCCGTAACAAGCTCCGGGTCTTCCTGTGCCTCTGCCGCATTAATATTGAAAACTCTTCCGCGGCCTTGTCCATTCGTGTTCTCTTGGTTCGGGCAATTTCTAATAATGTGGCCCGGTTTTCCACATTTATAACAAACTACATTGGCATAACTTGCTCCGACACTACTTTCTCCGCCATTACTCGTTCCGACACCATTTGTTCCTTTCGTTCTATTAACCCCTGGTCCGTAGACCTCACACTTCGCCGCGCTATGACCATTTCTTTTACACTTGTTGCAAAATTTGGTGCAGAACCCCGAGTGATACTTTTCACACCTTTGGCATAGCTGCTTCTGATTGTTGTTGTTATTGCGGTTATTATTGTTGTTGGGATGATTGTTGTAGTTGCTGTTGTTGTTGTTGTTGTTGTTGTTGTTGTTGTTGTTGGGCCGTTTGTTGTAGTTGCGATTGATGTTGCGATTGTTGGGATAATTGTTGCGATTATTGTTGTAATTGCTGTTGTTGTTGTATTGGTGATTCTTATCACCGTTTTCCTCCCACTTTCTTTTGACTTGCTTCACATTGGCCTCTTCAGCAGTTTGTTCTTTAATTCTTTCTTTAATTTGGTTCACTAGTTTGTGAGCCATTCTACATGCCTGTTGTATGGAGGCGGGCTCGTGTGAACTTATACCTTCTTGGATTCTTTCCGGTAATCCTTTCACAAACGCGTCGATCTTCTCTTCCTCATCTTCGAATGCTCCCGGACACAATAGGCACAATTCTGTGAATCGTCTTTCGTACGTGGTAATATCAAATCCTTGGGTTCGTAACCCTCTAAGTTCTGTCTTGAGCTTATTGACCTCGGTTCTGGGACGGTACTTCTCGTTCATCAAGTGCTTGAATGCTGACCACGGTAGTGCGTACGCATCGTCTTGTCCCACTTGCTCTAGATAGGTATTCCACCATGTTAACGCAGAACCTGTGAAGGTATGCGTAGCGTACTTCACTTTGTCCTCTTCAGTACACTTACTTATGGCAAACACCGATTCGACCTTCTCGGTCCACCGTTTCAATCCGATCGGTCCTTCGGTTCCATCAAATTCCAAAGGTTTGCAGGCAGTGAATTCTTTGTAGGTGCATCCTACACGATTTCCTGTACTGCTAGATCCAAGGTTATTGTTGGTATGTAGCGCAGCCTGTACTGCGGCTATGTTTGAAGCTAGAAAAGTACGGAATTCCTCTTCATTCATATTCACGGTGTGTCGAGTAGTCGGTGCCATTTCCTTCAAAATAGTCAAATGGAACAAGTTAATCATACAGAATATTAAGAGTAGTTAATAGTATTTCGTAGCATAATATGAACTCATTTATAAAAGCTTTTTCTTCATATTAGCGTTTTATAAGTTTAAATTCGGGTAGTACCTACCCGTTAAGTTCATACTTAGTAGCTAATATACAATTCAACTACTACAATTCTATATGAAAAACTGATTATAATAATATTTCGCGTTCAAACTTTTACACAATATTTTACAAACTTACAATACCGCTTATTTTACATATAGCATGAAATATAGCACACAATAAATTTGATACAAGATGGTTGTGAAGATAATTCTAGCTAGTACACAAGTCGTTCAGCAAAGGCAATAAAGACATGTAATTCATACGTCCAGAAACAAGTCATGCATTCTGGTTTTACTAGGATTACTTCCCATCCTTGGTCTTGTGGAACATAACCGTTATGGCCGTTGATAAGACAGCGTGTTGTAACATCGTCAAAGGGACGAGGGTTACGTAATGTCCAACAGTCCTGTAACAATCTAAAAACCTCATTTCTTACCCCAATTACCGACTCCGTCACTTGTGGAAACGTTTGGTTTAATAGTTGTAGCCCGATGTTCTTGTTCTCACTTTGGTGAGAAGCGAACATTACTAATCCGTAAGCATAACATGCTTCTTTATGTTGCATGTTAGCCGCTTTTTCTAAATCACGAAGTCCAATATTCGGATATATTGAGTCAAAATAATTTCTTAACCCATTGCGTAAAATAGCATTTGGGTTCCCCGCAATATATGCGTCAAAGTAAACACATCGTAACTTATGGATTTCCCAATGTGATATCCCCCATCTTTCGAACGAAAGCCTTTTATAAACCAAGGCATTCTTGGAACGTTCTTCAAATGTCTTACAAACTGATCTCGCCTTAAATAGTTGTGCCTAAGAATTCTGACCGACTCTAGAAGAAGATTTCATCAATCATGTCTCCGGGTAGGTCTCTTAAAATATTGGGTTGTCTATCCATTTTGTGTTTTTATACTGTAAAATAGACAAGAGTTAGATTCATAAAAAAAATACTTATTAATACAAGCAGTTTTTACATATATCATAAAGCATAAGCACACTATATTACATATATTACACCACACGAATACAACTATCTTATTCCGACTCGCTTGTTTCTTCTTCTTCGGTTTTGGTTCGTTTTGCCAAGTTTCGAGGGATATATGATGTTCCCCTAATACTAGCTGTTATTTTCCACAACGGTTTAGAAAAACCTGGTGGTTTAGAGGTAGACAATAGACCACGAATCATTCCAATTTACATTTGACTCTTCATTATTATTAGGTGAGTCAATGGGACTTGTTCTAGAGGTAGACATCTATCACAAAATATCAAACACGTTAAGAGATTAATATATCACATAATATTCACATGTTAAAAATATATAGTTTCCAACAAAATTTGTTAAGCAATCATTTTTCAAGTAAACACGGTCGAAGTCCAGACTCACTAATGCATCCTAACAAACTCGATAAGACACACTAATGCAAAATTATGGTTCTCTAAGACCAACGCTCTGATACTAACTGAAATGTCCCGTTCTTATTGATTAAAAACGTTCCATATTAATTGATTTCGTTGCGAGGTTTTGACCTCTATATGAGACGTTTTTCAAAGACTGCATTCATTTTAAAATAAACCATAACCTTTATTTCATCAATAAAGGTTTAAAAAACTTTACGTAGATTATCAAATAATGATAATCTAAAATATCCTGTTTACACACGACCATTACATAATGGTTTACAATACAAATATGTTACAACAAAATAAGTTTCTTGAATGCAGTTTTTACACAATATCATACAAGCATGGACTCCAAATCTTGTCCTTATTTAAGTATGCGACAGCGGAAGCTCTTAATAATCACCTGAGAATAAACATGCTTAAAACGTCAACAAAAATGTTGGTGAGTTATAGGTTTAACCTATATATATCAAATCGTAACAATAGACCACAAGATTTCATATTTCAATACACATCCCATACATAGAGATAAAAATCATTCATATGGTGAACACCTGGTAACCGACATTAACAAGATGCATATATTTAAGAATATCCCCATCATTCCGGGACACCCTTCGGATATGATATAAATTTCGAAGTACTAAAGCATCCGGTACTTTGGATGGGGTTTGTTAGGCCCAATAGATCTATCTTTAGGATTCACGTCAATTAGGGTGTCTGTTCCCTAATTCTTAGATTACCAGACTTAATAAAAAGGGGCATATTCAATTTCGATAATTCAACCATAGAATGTAGTTTCACGTACTTGTGTCTATTTTGTAAATCATTTATAAAACCTGCATGTATTCTCATCCCAAAAATATTAGATTTTAAAAGTGGGACTATAACTCACTTTCACAGATTTTTACTTCGTCGAGAAGTAAGACTTGGCCACTGGTTGATTCACGAACCTATAACAATATATACATATATATCAAAGTGTGTTCAAAATATATTTACAACACTTTTAATATATTTTGATGTTTTAAGTTTATTAAGTCAGCTGTCCTCGTTAGTAACCTACAACTAGTTGTCCACAGTTAGATATACAGAAATAAATCGATAAATATTATCTTGAATCAATCCACGACCCAGTGTATACGTATCTCAGTATTGATCACAACTCAAACAATACATATTTTGGAATCAACCTCAACCCTGTATAGCTAACTCCAACATTCACATATAGAGTGTCTATGGTTGTTCCGAAATATATATAGATGTGTCGACATGATAGGTCGAAACATTGTATACGTGTCTATGGTATCTCAAGATTACATAATATACAATACAAGTTGATTAAGTTATGGTTGGAATATATTTGTTACCAATTTTCACGTAGCTAAAATGAGAAAAATTATCCAATCTTGTTTTACCCATAACTTCTTCATTTTAAATCCGTTTTGAGTGAATCAAATTGCTATGGTTTCATATTGAACTCTATTTTATGAATCTAAACAGAAAAAGTATAGGTTTATAGTCGGGAAAATAAGTTACAAGTCGTTTTTGTAAAGGTAGTCATTTCAGTCGAAAGAACGACGTCTAGATGACCATTTTAGAAAACATACTTCCACTTTGAGTTTAACCATAATTTTTGGATATAGTTTCATGTTCATAATAAAAATCATTTTCTCAGAATAACAACTTTTAAATCAAAGTTTATCATAGTTTTTAATTAACTAACCCAAAATAGCCCGCGGTGTTACTACGACGGCGTAAATCCGGTTTTACGGTGTTTTTCGTGTTTTCAGGTTTTAAATCATTAAGTTAGCATATCATATAGATATAGAACATGTGTTTAGTTGATTTTAAAAGTCAATTTAGAAGGATTAACTTTTGTTTGCGAACAAGTTTAGAATTAACTAAACTATGTTCTAGTGATTACAAGTTTAAACCTTCGAATAAGATAGCTTTATATGTATGAATCGAATGATGTTATGAACATCATTACTACCTTAAGTTCCTTGGATAAACCTACTGGAAAAAAGAAAAATGGATCTAGCTTCAATGGATCCTTGGATGGCTCGAAGTTCTTGAAGCAGAATCATGACACGAAAACAAGTTCAAGTAAGATCATCACTTGAAATAAGATTGTTATAGTTATAGAAACTGAACCAAAGTTTGAATATGATTATTACCTTGTATTAGAATGATAACCTACTGTAAGAAACAAAGATTTCTTGAGTTTGGATGATCACCTTACAAGATTGGAAGTGAGCTAGCAAACTTGAAAGTATTCTTGATTTTATGTAACTAGAACTTGTAGAATATATGAAGAACACTTAGAACTTGAAGATAGAACTTGAGAGAGATCAATTAGATGAAGAAAATTGAAGAATGAAAGCATTTGTAGGTGTTTTTGGTCGTTGGTGTATGGATTAGATATAAAGGATATGTAATTTTGTTTTCATGTAAATAAGTCATGAATGATTACTCATATTTTTGTAATTTTATGAGATATTTCATGCTAGTTGCCAAATGATGGTTCCCACATGTGTTAGGTGACTCACATGGGCTGCTAAGATCTGATCATTGGAGTGTATATACCAATAGTACATACATCTAAAAGCTGTGTATTGTACGAGTACGAATACGGGTGCATACGAGTAGAATTGTTGATGAAACTGAACGAGGATGTAATTGTAAGCATTTTTGTTAAGTAGAAGTATTTTGATAAGTGTCTTGAAGTCTTTCAAAAGTGTATGAATACATATTAAAACACTACATGTATATACATTTTAACTGAGTCGTTAAGTCATCGTTAGTCGTTACATGTAAATGTTGTTTTGAAACCTTTAGGTTAACGATCTTGTTAAATGTTGTTAACCCAATGTTTATAATATCAAAAGAGATTTTAAATTATTATATTATCATGATATTATGATGTACGAATATCTCTTAATATGATATATATACATTAAATGTCTTTACAATGATAATCGTTACATATATGTCTCGTTTCAAAATCATTAAGTTAGTAGTCTTGTTTTTACATATGTAGTTCATTGTTAATATACTTAATGATATGTTTACTTATCATAGTATCATGTTAACTATATATATATAACCATATATATGTCATCATATAGTTTTTACAAGTTTTAACGTTCGTGAATCACCAGTCAACTTGGGTGGTCAATTGTCTATATGAAACCTATTTCAATTAATCAAGTCTTAACAAGTTTGATTGCTTAACATGTTGGAAACATTTAATCATGTAAATATCAATCTCAATTAATATATATAAACATGAAAAAGTTCGGGTCACTACACATATGTATTTGAAAAATGGGTTTTATAAGTCAAAATTGGAGGTTTGATTGCTACTGTTGATTATTTTTTCTAAATGAATCTATATATAATCTGTTGACAAATTGAGTTCAATCTGGAGGCATATTGAGTTCAATCTAAGGTAGATTGAGTTCAATCTATGGGCTGACTGAACTCATTCTGAGGGTTCTATGAATTCTCTCCCTACTTAAGTTCTTCATGGATCCTACCCTATATATACTGATGTGCAGAATCTACTCTTAAACTTATTAAACAAGTGTAACTAACTAAGTACTAGCATACACTACATGCTACAATATTGATCATGGTAGTAACAGATAGTAGGTAATATAAATTCGTCTCACATAGAGTATGGCAATAAAGTTTTGTTAAATACCTAAAGCCCTTCTCCCAAGAGTTTCAAAAAAGGGTACTGACTTGGCCTACTTTGACTACGCTATTCTTCTCATTTTGAGGTGTCACAATAGATTTAAGGGAGTTGATTAAGCTAAAGCGGCAATTAAATTGAAAGAAAATAAAGATATAATAAAAAGATATTCACTTGGACTTTCACAATCCCCCTAGCTACGGATTAATCTTTGATAATAGTTTAGTTAAATGACTTGTATTTTAGTTCAAATACCATGTTACTTAGTTAGACTAACTAGCAAATTGATATCTTAACATGGATTAGGTTGATAATTATGACTTGAGCATTTGATTTAACTAGGTTCATCAAATCACCAACTTCATATATCGGGTAAACATATAATGTGTTGCAAAGTTCACCTTTATTCCAAGACTTAGGTGTATACTAGTCAATCTATTATCTTCAACTGGTTCACATTTAGTGATAAATATAACTACCTAGTATAACACCCCGCCAAATTTCCATCTGACGGCGTGTTAATCATAGGTCCCACAGTTAACAGTTACGCCCTCTATATGAGACGTTTCAAAGCAATCACATTTAATTTTATTAAAAAGTTGACTTTCAAAACATAAGTCAATAAATTCAAAAAAGAATACTATTGTGATCGTAACCACAAGCCAATAGTATTAAACATATGCAAAAGTTTTAAATGCGAAAGTAATAATTGTCTTTATTAAAAGCATGCTGACTCCTCGGCCAGTCCATAACATCAAACACATCGGAAGCATATACCTCTTAAGGATCTGAGAATACAAACACGCAAAACAAGTCAACAATAATGTTGGTGAATCTACAGGTTTAACAACATAACAAATGTCTGAAAACAGTTATCAGAAAATAGTTTAATTTCATTGACCACAAGATTTCAATACGCATAACCCGAAGTTGCAAAATGTTACATAATCTATGAGCACCTGAATACTAACAATGACCTGGGTATAGAAACCACTACACTCCCTTTACCCCATAAAAAAAATGTTATACACTTGTTCAAGTGTACTTAATGTTCAAAGTAAATGCACCACAAGTAATATTGTTTAGGTGAGGTTTGTCTAACCTAACGGATCCGTCCATCTAAATTGTGCTTACCCGAAGGTAATAAAAGTATTCAAGCTAGGGGCTTTGTGAACAAAACTCAATATATATAATAAGTACTTGCGTCAAACATAAAAGCATTTGTAAAATGTAAGTAATCAGCGTGTATTCTCATCCCAAAAATAGTAAGTAAAAAGTGGGATTGTAGACTCACCTTTGGATAGCTCTTGAACAAATGTAAGCAAATAACTTGTATAGTTTATATCTGAGTAATGCAACCTAAGTATACGTATATAGGTTGGTCATTATTTATGTCTTATAACATAGTGGTTTCATAGAGTAAGTTGTCTTATTGCTCGACTCGACTCGTTTCAAAGTAAAAGTCAACACAGTCAACTAATTCATACAAGTCAACAAAAGTCAACCAAAGTCAAACCAAAAGTCAAACTTGGTCAAGGTGGTAAACTAAAGTCAACATCAGTAGGTTCATGTCAAATGTTGGTCAACATGTTAAACCTAAGTCAACTAACACGTTTCAGATCATAATTAGTCAAATACGCGATCACATTTTATCGTCTAGCATAACGTTCATGTATAAGTTGCAAACAATGCACAATATCTCATAGCACATAATACATGGTAGTATGAAAAGTTTCAAATCTCAACTAGACATATAAACATTTCCAAAAAGAAATAGCAGGGTCTCATACGATATCTACAAGTTGGGTTTTAGAATGGACGCATTTATGGTTCACTAATTCAGTTTCTGACTGCACACCAATCTCGTATTGGCTATAACCGGAGCTAGGGACATGAAAATCAAGCTAGTTCAATGGCCATGGTTCAAGGCCAAATCAAATTACCACATATCCAAAATTCAGCCATTTTTGTTTAGCCAATATGTGCAGTTAATTCAATCAAGTTGGACATTCTGTTTCAGCTCAAATCAGAAGTCACCAAATATATGGCCTTAGTGTGCACAATGCATCGAGTTTCAGAGATTGAAATAAACTAGACATATATCACATAACATACAAAGTTTCATTATCCATAAGTTAAAGGTCTCAACAGGTCCACAACTCATGCTATAAAGCTATAGGTGCATACGTTACAGATTTGAACTGAATTCAGGTTATCGTCTTGATTCGCATATTACTCAAGTTTCACAAATCCAATGATGCAAGGCCTAGGTGGTAAGTTAAATATAACATATAAATTTTCTAGAAATGCAAAGTCCTATATCACCGTCTCATGGAAAATGAATTAAAAAGTCAATTTCAAGATAATGATCAAATCAGTTTTTCATGTTCATTCAATTAAGCATAATGGAAGCTATACAAACTCAAACTGCATGAAATCCTAGTCTAACTTGAGTGTTTTTAAGTCATATATACAATGGTCAACATTTTATAACATAATTCACAAAGCAAACAACTAAGAAAATTCGGATTCATGGCAAGATCACAACAAAACTTCAATTTAACATATCTAGAGCATACGATAACGAAATCAATTGATTCTTGAGCCTAACGTTATTAATTTTTCGAACTCTTTACATTTAGATAATAATCATTTACATAAAACAAGTCCATCATATCAGTATCATCATTAAACAATTCGGTTTTTACACAAAACGATCAATACGAACAAATTAACGACTAACAATACATACAAATGCGATGAATCGAGCAATTGACCAACATAAACTATAAAACTTTATAAAATCAGAATTTTTAGAGCTAGGGTTTGTAATATTATACCTTTGATTGCCAAAATTCTTATATCAATGCGTAGAGTACAACGGGAATTACAACTTTTGTGTTTGAGGTTTAATCAAAAAGTCAAAAATTGATGGTGCTAGGGTTGGATGGTGGTCGACGGTTATGGGAGGGAGAGAGGAAGAAGAAAGTCGATTGCTAATTGTAATTGTGAGGGTTATGCACTAGTTTAGGTTAACACTAAGTATTTATATTAGGCCCTAAAATCAATAATTAACAACCAAGTCCCTCAAGTAAGCTCAAAAATCAAAATATAAGGGGGATGGGAGTGGGGTCGGCCGAATGGCCCATGGGATGAGTTTCCGGGCTCGTACTTTGCAAAAGCGTGTGCTCTTGGCTCGTTTCAAGTGCCGTTTAAACGTACCGAAGGCCCGAAACGCTAAACCGAACGTTAAAATGCAACCGAACGTTTAATTTATTAAAAATCCAATAAATTAAATATTTTTAAAAAGTTAATAATTAATAAAATAATTATTAAAATAAACCCGAGCGTTTCGTTGCTCGAAAAGCAGTTTTTGCAGTTATTCAAACCGTAACGTTTTTATCGTATTTATTTATCCGAAAAATATGTATCGATTAATATTAACCCATATTAATTTAAATAACCCTCCAAGGATCACGTATGCATTTAGTACACTTAAACACATAAAAACTCAAATAATCACTGTTAAATCAACTAACGGACAGTTAACAGAAGTGATGGAAAAAGCATGGTTGTTACACCTAGGTTGTCATACAGAGAAAACTAGTAAGAGATAAGTATTCGGATTAGCTAGGTTCATTAATCTTATAATTTAACTACGCATACAATTATATCCCAATATCTAGATAACTAATGGATCTTTATTCAAACATAAGAATTCCAATCCATACAAGTTATAAAAGCATCTTGAAAATAGTCATTAATCCTAACTAGGGTTCATGTTAATACCAAGTGAATACTAACAAATTTAGCTCATAATGGAATTGAAATTAACAATCAAACAATGAATCATAAATACAATTGAAATAACTGTAAGTAACTAGAGGGGTGAATAGTTGCTTAATGGTTTCTTAAAACTTTTTCGAAATCTTTAGCTATTAAAAGATAAGTTTTAAGTGCGGAAGCGTTCGTGTTTGTTAATGCAAGTATGTAAAGAATTTAAGTGCACAAACACGAGGATTTATAGTGGTTCGGAAGGATGTTAACTAATCCTCCTTAATCAACTCCCCAATTCTAAGAATTGAGACTTTTCTTCACTATGATACCCCAAACCCGGTGGAGTGTCTGGATACAACACTTGTGATGACCCGAAAATTTCCGATCAAATTTAAACTTAAGCCCTATATGGTTTCGATACGATAAGCAGAGTCTGTATTGTTGAAGTCTCAAAAACTTTTAATTGTGTTCATGTATTCATTTAACCTTTGACTATTCCTGAAGATTCACGAACAATTGCTTATAATTAAATATGTATACTTATATATATAAATGTAAATGTATATGATAAATTGAAATTATAAAAATATATTTTAAACAGTAGAATTAAAAATGTAAAAATAGGATACACCTAATTATTGTAATGAATATATACATAAATAATTTTCTAAATCTGACAATGATTATATGTATAATTAATATATTAAAATATAAAAATATTTAATATGAAATGTATGTTACTATTAAGTATTACATAATTAATAAAATGTAATATTATATTAAATTTAAATACAAGTTAAGACATAGTTATTATATTACTTATATTCTTAATATTAATAACAACATTAATAATTTAATATCTAGTATATATATATATATATATATATATATATATATATGAGAGTTGATAAGCATAATTTGATATATCAATATAGTTAGTACTACTCTCATTATTGTTATTAATATTCTTATTGATATTATTATTTGTATTATTCATATATATATATATATATATATATATATATATATATATATATATATATATATATATATATATATATATAATTGAAACATGAAATTTGACATTTCTAGTATTATTACTGAGTACTATCATTAAGAAGCATTATTATTGATATATATTATTATTATTATCATTATAAATTATAAATAATACAATTTATTAATTTGATCATTAAATAATATCATTAAAAAAACATTATTAAAACTATTAGTATAACTATCCTAAGTATTATTATTATTATTATTTAAATTTTAGTTATTACTATGATTAGTATTATTATTGTAGTTATTATATCATTATCATTAGAAAACTTTATTATTATCATAGTTATCATTATTATTATAAATAATACAAATTATTACTATGAATAATATTATATATATCATTTTATTAGTAATAACAATATTATTATTAATATTATTAATATTATTTTTATTTAGATTATTATTAAAATAATTATAATTATTAATTATTAATAATAATGGCATAAGATCAATCGTACAATTTGGAATCCATTCAGTTTCATATAGCTATCAAAAACTGTATATAAATTTTGTTTATATCTCTAAAAATGTTTTCCATCTCAATCGAACATACAGAATTGTTGAAAAATAATAGAAATTTAATTTTTTTTATTCATTTATTTGTACTTGATTAAATCCTGTCGACCATTGCAAGCTAAACAATAAATTCAATCGAATCTTTAGGCTTTTCAATCTCATTTACATTCTATAAGAACATGGACTACAATGTAAGTAGGAGAAGCAAAAGAAATCAAACAAAAATATATATAAAAAATAGCGACGGTCTCTATTCTTGAAAAATTTTAGTCAAATATTGAATTCAATTTGTATTTCAAAATCTACAAATTATATTCTGTCATAAATCTTTCATGTAAACTTTCTGGAAAGTTTTAAATCCCAAATTTTAGTAACGAATTCAAATTTTAAAGTCAAAGTTTACGTTTGTAAAATTCAACGATTATTCTTCAGTTAAATTCGAACTCCTTGTTAAGAATTAAGTGAAATTGAGGATTGAGAAAGTTTTTAGGAAGGATTTAAAGTCTTTTTCATGTTGAAATCTCTGCCTAAAACGTTCTTAATTTTATGATCAATTTTTTTTTTGTGTGTTCTAAAACAGCGACGGCAGGTTCTTTTTTAATATATATACATATTTTTTTTAAAACAAATGTATCCACTTCAAGTCTTTTATAGTTAGGATACAAATCTTAATTTAAACCTAAATTCGTTAATAGGATTGATAAGGTGATATCTGGGGTCGACTGGATATTGAAGGAGGAGGAAGATAGAACAGAAAACAAAATCTCTGGGGTCGACTGGATATTGAAGGAGGAGGAAGATAGAACAGAAAACAAAATCGGGGTAAATAAATAGCTGTGAGGTTTTAATTCAGAAAGGAACAAATGGTCTAATGGTTAAGGTGAGTGTCGGGTTTCGAGAGGTCTCGGGTTCAATCCCTGCTTGGTGCAATTCTTTTTAAAATGGGCTTTCTAAGGTAGTTTTCATTTTTAAAAATCATTATTATTATTATTATTATTATTATAATTATTATTATTATTATTATTATTTTTAAAATTAAAATTATTATTTTTAATATTATTATTATTATCATTATTTGTATTACTAATATTACTACTAGTATTATTATTATTATTACAACAAACATTTTTTATATAAAATATAATTTTTACATGTAACATAAATATAACTAATATTACAAACTACCATGTTTTAATATATTAACTAATATATTATTATTATTATAACATTAATTAAATTATATATCATATATATAATATAACCTATTATAAGTATTAATATAATTATATATAAGAATATTAATCTTAATAAATAACAAAATATATAAACTTAATTGATTTATATTATATGAGTTAATATATATACAAATGATATATGTTCGTGAATCCAAGGCCAACCCTGCATTGTTCAGTTTCGTCGTATGAATATTTTACTACAAAATATTGTATTGTGAGTTTCATTACTCCCTTTTTATATATTTTTGGGACTGAGAATACATGCACTGATTTTACTAATGTTTACGAAATAGACACAAGTGATCAAAAACTACATTCAATGGCTGGATTATGAATATTGAATATCACCCCTTTTTAGCTTGGTAACCAAATAATTAGGAAACGGGTATGGCCCCTAATTGACGCGAATCTTAAAGATAGATCTATGGACCTCGACAAGTCCCATCCGGGGTACGGATGCTTTAGTACTTCGAGATTATTATTATTATACAGACGAGAGGTTCTGTTTGGGGATATTCTATGCATTAAAGTTAAGTCAGTTATCAAGCGTTCACCATATGAATAATTTTTAATTCGCGGGTTACACGTGTTATTTTGTACTCGGGTTACGTGTACAATTAAATATATGAAATCTTGTGGTCTATTAAAATGATGGAAATGAATGTTTATGATAAACTAATGAACTCACCAACCTTTTGGTTGACACTTGAAAGCATGTTTATTCTCAGGTATGAAAGAAATCTTCCGCTGTGCATTTACTCATATTAGAGATATTACTTGGAGTCATTCATGACATATTTCAAAAGACGCTGCATTCGAGTCGTCGAGTTCGTCAAGATTATTATTAAGTCAATTATAGTTGGACATATTATGAAATGGTATGCATGCCGTCAACTTTCGATGTAACGAAAGTTTGTCTTTTAAAAATGAATGCAATGTTTGTAAAATGTATCATATAGAGGTCAAGTACCTCGCGATGTAACCAAATGTAATGTATTCGTCTAAATGGATTAGGACGGGTCATTTCAGGTGGTATCAGAGCGGTGGTCTTAGCGAACCAGGTCTTGCATTAGTGTGTCTAACTAGTATTTGTTAGGATGCATTAATGAGTCTGGACTTCGACCGTGTATGCATGTCAAAAGTTTTACTTATCATTTTGTGTCGAAAATTACCTGCTTATCATTCTTAGGGAATCACTTGCTTATCATTCCTAGTCTAGACACGTCCTACTGCCTCTATTGCATAGATAGTGTATAGATAAATTCGTATCTTAGTGTATCTGTTACTGTAAACTTTGCCTGACAGCTTCTGAAGATTCCTCCGTAACTTATGGGATCTTGGTATTCTATATACATATGAAAATTATGTATTTCTAAGTCCTATAATCTATCTTATATCAAAAATCAATTCCCTGATCGTACGAAATGGATCCTTCAACTAGTTCCAGTTTCTTGGATTCCGACAGCTATTCCGATATGGATTTCCACACGAGCTCCGACCACAGTATAACTGGAATGGATCAACTAATTAGTCATCTTCAGTTCTGGATGAATTGGGGATGAGTTTGTAGTCGATTTAAACAACGGAAACGAGAAGAAGGCAATTCCTTTCCACCAACCAAATTTCCCTCTTTGCGATGAACCTGAAACACTTACCGGCGAATCAGTCCGAAACACCATTTTCACCCTCATTTCCAGGGTATCTCAACACGATTATGTTTTATCCACAATTCTAAACCTTATTCATCTGCTCGTTCCGACCGCCAATCATCCCGGAGTAATCAAAGAAGTCAACGAGCTTCGCGCCTAAGTAATGATTTTGGAGAATATGGTGCAAAATTTACCAGCTTCAGCAACATCACCGGCACCAATAGTACCATCAATAACAGCACCAGTACCATCAACAATCCATGCCTCAACATCTCATTCTGTACCTCGAGCATTATATTCGTTTTACGTATCGTTCTACATCATTTATCTGCGTTCTTCATGGCGATTATGTAATCTCTAATATTTTAGAAATTATGTATTCTAGTTCAAACAGTATATCAAATGATTTTAATACTATATTAACTCATTAAATCTAAATTACATCTGAAGAAAATATATATATGTATATATGTTTTCATAAAGATAAAGATATTTCTGATAATATCCTTTTAACACAAGAGCTTATGAAAAATTACCACCTTAATAAAGGAGTGCCTCGTTGTGCCTTTAAAGTTGATATTCAAAAAGCATATGATACGGTTGACTGGAACTTCCTTGAGGTTACACTTATCTGTTTTGGATTTCCAATGAGAATGGTTAATTGGATAATGAAGTGTGTGTGATGACCCGGGAATTTCCGACCAAATTTAAACTTAATCTTTCTATGATTTCGACATGATAAGCAAGGTTTGTAAAGTTGAGTCTTAAGAATTTTTTTTTTTGAACTGTTTACATAGATGCATTTGACTTCGACCATTTCCGACGATTCACGAACCATTGTGTGTAAATAATAACGTAAATAAATAAATATAGAAATATATAGATATAAATATAAATACAAGTATATATATATAATATATAATATTTTGAATTAATAAGATCACACTTTAACCTATTTGAATTTAAAAATGTAAAATAATAAACAAAATAATTCAGCTATTATTAAAATGAATATATATAAATATATATATATATATATATATATATATATATATATATATATATATATATATATATATATATATATATATATATATATATATATATATATATATATATATATATATATATATATATATGAATCTGTAAATGAGTTATATTAATAGTCAGTATGTTGTAACTTATATAAAACATGTAAATGTTAAATATTCAAAAGGTGTATTCATATAATATATGATATAATAATTATTAGTTGTTACAAAGATTAATAAATTGAAATAATAAATATGAGTTATTTATAATTGTTATATCATTATTACATTCAATATTTATATTAATGTTAATATCAGAATACTATTATTTAATATAATATATAAAATCGATACATTTAATTTATCATTAGAAATAGTAATAAAATTATAATTTTAAGTTATTATGATTATTTGTTATTTTTTTTTATCAATACTATTATTATTATTAGTATTAATAGAGTTATATTTACTAGAAAATAATACAATCTATTATTATCTTTAATAATATAATTATTATCATTTTTATGATTTTAGTATCTTTATTATTTATTAATTCTGATTCTGATATAATAATTATTAATATTATTATTAACCATTATTATTAATTTAATTATATCCATCATAGAAGTCAAGATGTAGTACGTTTCTATTTGCTTTCACCATCCATATTTCTATCAAATTGTTTCTATCTGCAAAAGTTGATTCCAAATCAGACACAAAACAAATTCAGTGGCCTTTACACTTAAACTTTATATTATTTTTATTTTTTTCTTCCTTTTTCTATTTTGTACGAAGGATTTCTTGTCTGCTAATCGTTAGCCGTCCCAATCTAACTTTAATGCAAATAATTTAGGATCCAATATAAGAATTATAATTCGTTTATCACTTAGGCACTTCCAATTATCTCTGGTTTTCGAAAAAAAAAAAAAAAAAACGAGGTCGACTGCCTGTTCATCAATTTTTTTTTGTCAAAACTCGATTTTGAATTAAATTTCAAAATCCTTAATTGCAGTTAGGCTATAAATCTTCCACTTAAACTGACTGGAAAATCTCAAGTCTCAAATCTTCATATCGAGTTTCAATTCTTGAGTCAAAGTGTGATTTCAAAAAAGTCAACATTTGTGTTCATAGAGAAATCCATAATCGTATTGGGGTCTTCAGTCAAATTGACGATTCCTAAAGATTATAGGAACGATTTAGAGCATATCTCATGTTGAAAGTACAAGCTAAAACGACTTAGAATTTAAAATCAAAACTTGAGTTTATTTTTTTTTTTTTTGCGAAACAGCTACCGCTGCTGTGGGGGTTTTTTTTTTATATATAAATTCAATTCATCAAGTGGATGTATCCGTTCCCAATCCAGTAGATAAGTCATTTGTATGAATATTTTGATCGGTGGTCGATTAATCTCATGAAGAAGATAATTAAGGGAAACAAGCAAATACGGGATATATATAACTGGGTGGTTAGTTAAAACAGAAAAACAAACTGGAACAAATGGTTAAGAGTGTTAACGGTTGAGCGGGAGGTCGCGGGTTCGAGCCCGGTCGTGGGCTATTCTTTTTAGGCGAATTTTAAAAAAAAGGGTATACCTTATTATTTCTTTTACTTTTATTATTATTTTTATTATTATTATTATTATTATTATTATTATTATTATTATTATTATTATTATTATTATTATTATTATTATTATTATTATTATTATTATTATTATTAATGTTATTATTATTATTATAATTATTATTGTTACCATTATTGATTATTGATATTATTATATTATGCTTATGAATAAAATTAGAATTAGGGTGTAAAAGATAACAAAATAAGATAATTACGAAACTATCAGTTTTATGATTTAAAGAAAAATGATAAAAATTATAGGTATAAGATAATATATAACTATGATTAAAATTGTTACATTGATCATTATCGTTAACCTTATTATTAGCATTATTATCAAAATAGTTATTAGTCAAGGATATATACATTTACAGATTATAATACAAACATGATTATAAAAATGATTATACTTGTAATTGAATAATGAGTTAAAATGAAATATTATTATATTTAATATCATTATATTATTAGTATTATCAATATTATTATTAGTGATATTATTAACATTAAAGTTTATGGATGATATTATGAACATGAGTACGATAAGTATGATATAAATAGAGATGAAATCGTTAAGTAATGACAATAAATAATATTATGAATGCGTAGGAAATCTAAATAAATTTATGGATTGTATAATTATGTATAACACATCTTTTAATTATTAAAACTTTATTAAAATTAATATCAAATTTATTATTTTTAACATTACCAGAATTATATTAATATTATTACTATTATTAATATTATAATTATTATCATTTTTACCACTATTAATATTATTTTGGTATTATTATAACTAATATTTTGTAAACAAAAGCGTAATTATATAAAAGTAAATTTAATATACATAACTTAACTATATTAATATTTTATATACAAAAGGAATGTATTTAATTAAATAATGAAATATATATAAGTTATTAATATAAAAATTATATCACTAACAATAATATATATATTTATTCGATTACGATTATATATATTAATGATTACACAAATGATATAGGTTCGTGAATCCGAGGCCAACTCTGCATTGTTCCATTGTTCAATATAGTCATATGTATTTTTACTACAAAATACATTAGGTGAGTTCATTTGTTCCCTTTTTACTCTTTACATTTTTGGGGCTGAGAATACATGCAAATATTTTATTAACTGTTTTACAATAATTATATGTGTGAGTTTCATTATTCCCTTTTTATATATATTTTTGGGCTGAGAATACATGCAATGTTTTAATAACTATTTTACAATATTTATATGCGTGAGTTTCATTTGCCTTTTTACCCTTTATATTTTTGGGCTGAGAATACATGCGCAATTTTTATAAATGTTTTACGAAATAGACACAAGTAATTGAAACTACATTATATGGTTGAATTATCGAAATCGAATATGCCCTTTTTATTAAGTCTGGTAATCTAAGAATTAGGGAACATACACTCTAATTGACGCGAACTCTAAAGATAGATCTATCGGGCCCAACAAGCCCCATCCAAAGTACCGAATGCTTTAGTACTTCGAAATTTATATCATGTCCGAAGGAGGATCCCGGAATGATGGGGATATTCTTATATGCATATTGTGAATGTCGGTTACCAGGTGTTCAAACCATATGAATGATATTTTTGTCTCTATGCATGGGACGTATGTTTATGAGAAATGGAAATATGAAATCTTGTGGTCTATTAAAATTATGAAATGATTATTTTTGTTAAACTAATGAACTCACCAACCTTTTGGTTGACACTTTAAAACATGTTTATTCTCAGGTACGAAAGAAATCTTCCGCTGTGCATTTGCTCATCTTAGAGATATTACTTGGAGTCATTCATGACATATTTCAAAAGATGTTGCATTCGAGTCGTTGAGTTCATCAAGATTATTATTAAGTCAATTATAGTAAGATATATTACGAAATGGTATGCATGTTGTCAACTTTCGATGTAATGAAAGATTGTCTTTTCAAAAACGAATGCAATATTTGTAAAATGTATCATATAGAGGTCAAGTACCTCGCGATGTAATCAACTGTTGTGAATCGTTTATAATCGATATGGACTTCGTCCGGATGAATTAGGACGGGTCTTCACAGTTGGTATCAGAGCGGTGGTCGTAGCGAACCAGGTCTTGCATTAGTGTGTCTAACTAGTAGTCGTTAGGATGCATTAGTGAGTCTGGACTTCGACCTGGTCTGCATGTCAAAAAGTTTTGTTAATCATTTTGTGTCGAAAATTATCTGTTTATCATTCTTAGTCTAGACACGTCTTGCTGCATTGATTGCATGAATAGTGTATAGACAAGATTCATATCTTAGCGTATCTGTTACTGTAAACCTTACCTGGCGTATCCCGTAAATTCCTCCGTAATCTACGAAACCTTTTGTTCTATATATATGGATATTCTATGTAATTAAGAATACCATCCGTTAGCCAGAAAATCATTTCATATCTAAAAATTCTTTATTCAATCGTACGAAATGGAATTCGTCATTAGTTCAAGTCACTCGGATTCCGAAATGGAATCTCACTCAAGCTCCGAAAGCAGTGTGACCGGAATGGATCAACCAATCAGTCAACATCTATTCTGGATGAATTGGGGATGGGTTCGTAGCCTCCTCAATCATTGGAGACAAGAAGAAGGTGATCTTTTCCATCCGCCACATTGCCCTATTGGCGAAGAACCTGAAGCACTTACCGGTGAACCTGTTCGAAACACCATCTTTTCTCTCATTTCCAGAGTATCTCGCCACGATTATATACTATACCAAATTCTAGATTATATTTATCCGCTAGTCCGAACCGAAAATCACCCCGGTGTAATAGAAGAAGTCAACGAGCTTCGCGCTCGGGTAGTGGCTTTAGAGAATATGGTGCGAAGGTTACAAACACCAGCAGCAGCACCAGCAGCATAACCAGTACCACCACCAATGTCAACAGTACCATCACCACCACCAACATCAACATCCGCATCCCACACCTCAACATCTTAATCTATACCTCGAACATCAACGTCATACGCACCATGGATACCAAGGAGTACCAACAACAACAACATCATCACACGTCTCAACCTCGCAATCTATAACTCAAGCATAATCATCGTTCTACGAATCGTTTTACGAATCGTTCTACATAAACTATCTTCGTCCTTCATGGTGATTATGTAATCTCTAATATTTTAGAGATTATGTACTCTAGTTCTAGCCGTAAATCTGATGAGTTTAATATCACATTGACTCATTAAATCCATAATTACGTCTAAAGAAAATAAATATGTATATATGTTTTCATAAAGATTGTAATTAAAATTTTTATTGTACAAACTGTTAATGGTGAAAATATTTTAACGGGTAGGTAATACTCGAGGAATATTTAGATTTCGCATTAATAAATTACACTGTACATTCTTCGAATCTGATTCAACAGTCATTTACTATCCTACTTGCAACCACAGCTATACGAATCCGTTCATCACAGAATAACCATTTTCATTCAATTTCATATTTGGATTTTGACCTATCAGAATCCGACAAGTGGCATAATGAAGAAAACATTAGACAAAATAAAATTTGTTAGAAACAAACAAATTAACTATGAGAAATTTTGTTAAGAATTCACGCTAACAAAATCCTAGCTAACTGTTCCTGGCCAACTGATTACATTTTGTTTATCGCAATTTATTTTATTGCAATTTACATTCTCGCAATTTTATTTATCGTCATTAAATTTCTGTTATTTACTTTACGCACTTTATTTATCGTTATTTAATTTTCTGTTATTTATTTTACGCACTTTAAATATCGGGACACGTATACAAGGTTTTGACATATCATATCGACGCATCTATATATATTATTTGGAATCACCATAGACACTCTATATGCAGTAATGATCGAGTTCTCTATACAGGGTTGAGGTTGATTCTACAATAATATATATAGTTTGAGTTGTGATCGAGTCTGAGACGTATACGGGTCACGACACGTATTAATTAATTCGAATATTACATATTAAAGTATATATGAATTATTGGACTGTCAACTGTGGACTATCGACTGTGGACTAATAACATTGGACAATTAAAATGAATTAAAATATTGATTATAACATATGAAACTAAACAATTCTTCAAGTTGCCACTTAATTTCGTCTTAAACATTATTTGTATCTTCACGATTACATTCTGCGTTCAAACCTTTCATGATTCTTGAAAACACCTCAAACGAGAGGATGAACCAACCGCACTTCATCTACGGAAGGAAAGATTTATGCATATAGTTATGCACCTGAAAAATTCTCGGAAACTGAGTAAACGTTTAACACGTAGTTGTGCTAATTCCTTAGTGTTATTATTACCCAAAATAATTTGATAATTCCTTTCAAAGTAGCAAATTTTGTCACAGCTCCAGCAAGACAACTTCGACTTTTCGTTCGAAACAACCATATTATAACGTTGATATATATGCATGCTCTTTTATTGTTACCGGAGAACCTTTCATATTCCATCATATTACCATCAGTGTTTAATCATCTAAAAACACAACTCTTCTGAAACCACCTCGAATTGATAATCGATGATTCAGATATCGTAACATTAAATGCAGAGCAAACAGAAAAATGATAGATGTTCTAAACGGCCAAAAGTGTTTGATGATAAAGAAAGGGGTGTTAGGAACGCTCGATAGAAAATTTGGTACTGAAAAACAGATTGAGCTAACCATGAAGGAGACCAAGGACAAATACAAGGACCAAACCCTATATTCAAAGGATCCAGGTAATTCTGGATCCGATGAAATCTTCAACGAATATCTTTCTCCGAGGTCATGTTAAAATCTTGCGGAAAATTTTTCTTCATCAACCTTCGAACTTAGAAATTCCAAAATATCATCATAAATATCTTCGATATTTCTGAGGATATTTTCATAAATATTCTCGTCCGAAATTATATACCTCTTCGTGTTATCTGTAATACATAATACTGGAAATTTCTGTAAAATCTAAGTATAAACTATGAATGAATTCTGAAGTAGTGTTGGGAACTGAAGCATGAGTTAGTATAATATAATGACACTTGATCAACGTGATTATATTACAGTAAGTCATGCTGAGTTTCTAATGGAACGCGATGATTCACAGATCATAACGTCATCATGTGCCATGTTACACGACTCGTTCATTCTACTTCACCTCCGAACATATCAAGAAAATATATTCTTGATAGTTCTATTCTCAGTGATTCTGGTAATTTGAAAATCAAATCGTGATATTACGTTCCTTCCTGCTTAGAACATTATAATCATTCGAAACTCTATATCTACAAATTCTGGACCATTATTCGCTTGACTTGAAGTCGGGAAGAGAAAAACAAAAGCATAGAGCTTTAAAATATAAGGGAGAATATAAAGCCGATAACAACACGTAAATTACAAACCGTGTATATCAATGTTTATCGCAACATAAAGACACGGGAGAATTAAAAACAATATAATCCCAAGGGCGAAGTAGAAGGAAGCAGATTCCTCTTGTGGAAGTTGGAAAAGAAAAATGATTGTTGCGATAGTAAGGATGAGGACAAGGATCGGAACTGGATTAAGCATTTTTAGAATCTTTTGGAGGTATGAAACAAGAAGGAAAGTATAGGAATGGTGAGAGTAATGAAACGGAAGAGTTTAATTTATAATGAAAATATCAGACAGAGTAATCGAAGCAGATCACCGTATTTAATTAAAGAGATCTTAATTTCCTTAAAACCCGAAGAATTAGATCTTATAGATAACGAAGATTTTCTTTGAAATCCCTTGAATTCCGGAATTCAACCAAGACAATGTCAAAAAAAGTTAAGACGCACCTTATTTTTTTTCTAAATTCAACCCTGACTCTGTCAAAAGTTAAGATGAATCTTTACTTTCCTATATCACTCTTTGGTGATAACTTCATTCGTACTCTTCGAATAATCGAATTATTTTTTTATCCATATTACTCAATGATGATAAAACTCAATTTATCAACTCATATTCGTCATGAAAACATTTTTATTGTTAGCCATGACCACCTCACTCAAATTTCGGGACGAAATTTCTTTAACGGGTAGGTACTGTGATGACCCGGGAATTTCCGACCAAATTTAAACTTAATCTTTCTATGATTTCGACATGATAAGCAAGGTTTGTAAAGTTGAGTCTTAAGAATTTTTTTTTTGAACTGTTTACATAGATACATTTGACTTCGACCATTTCCGACGATTCACGAACCATTGTGTGTAAATAATAACGTAAATAAATAAATATAGAAATATATAGATATAAATATAAATACAAGTATATATATATATAATATATAATATTTTGAATTAATAAGAACACACTTTAACCTATTTGAATTTAAAAATGTAAAATAATAAACAAAATAATTCAGCTATTATTAAAATGAATATATATATATATATGAATCTGTAAATGAGTTATATTAATAGTCAGTATGTTGTAACTTATATAAAACATGTAAATGTTAAATATTTAAAAGGTGTATTCATATAATATATGATATAATAATTATTAGTTGTTACAAAGAGAAATTAATTGTAATAATAAATATGAGTTATTTATAATTGTTATATCATTATTACATTCAATATTTATATTAATGTTAATATCAGAATACTATTATTTAATATAATATATAAAATCAATACATTTAATTTATCATTAGAAATAGTAATAAAATTATAATTTTAAGTTATTATGATTATTTGTTATTTTTTTTTATCAATACTATTATTATTATTAGTATTAATATAGTTATATTTACTAGAAAATAATACAATCTATTATTATCTTTAATAATATAATTATTATCATTTTTATGATTTTAGTATCTTTATTATTTATTAATTCTGATTCTGATATAATAATTATTAATATTATTATTAACCATTATTATTAATTTAATTATATCCATCATAGAAGTCAAGATGTAGTACGTTTCTATTTGCTTTCACCATCCATATTTCTATCAAATTGTTTCTATCTGCAAAAGTTGATTCCAAATCAGACACAAAACAAATTCAGTGGCCTTTACACTTAAACTTTATATTATTTTTATTTTTTTCTTCCTTTTTCTATTTTGTACGAAGGATTTCTTGTCTGCTAATCGTTAGCCATCCCAATCTAACCTTAATGCAAATAATTTAGGATCCAATATAAGAATTATAATTCGTTTATCACTTAGGCACTTCCAATTATCTCTGGTTTAAAAAAAAAAAAAAAAACGAGGTCGACTGCCTGTTCATCAATTTTTTTTTTGTCAAAACTCGATTTTGAATTAAATTTCAAAATCCTTAATTGCAGTTAGGCTATAAATCTTCCACTTAAACTGACTGGAAAATCTCAAGTCTCAAATCTTCATATCGAGTTTCAATTCTTGAGTCAAAGTGTGATTTCAAAAAAGTCAACATTTGTGTTCATAGAGAAATCCATAATCGTATTGGGGTCTTCATTCAAATTGACGATTCCTAAAGATTATAGGAACGATTTAGAGCATATCTCATGTTGAAAGTACAAGCTAAAACGACTTAGAATTTAAAATCAAAACTTGAGTTTATTTTTTTTTGTTGCGAAACAGCTACCGCTGCTGTGGGTTTTTTTTTTTTATATATATATTCAATTCATCAAGTGGATGTATCCGTTCCCAATCCAGTAGATAAGTCATTTGTATGAATATTTTGATCGGTGGTCGATTAATCTCATGAAGAAGATAATTAAGGGAAACAAGCAAATACGGGATATATATAACTGGGTGGTTAGTTAAAACAGAAAAACAAACTGGAACAAATGGTTAAGAGTGTTAACGGTTGAGCGGGAGGTCGCGGGTTCGAGCCCGGTCGTGGGCTATTCTTTTTAGGCGAATTTTAAAAAAAAGGGTATACCTTATTATTTCTTTTACTTTTATTATTATTATTTTTATTATTATTATTATTATTATTATTATTATTATTATTATTATTATTATTATTAATGTTATTATTATTATTATAATTATTATTGTTACCATTATTGATTATTGATATTATTATATTATGCTTATGAATAAAATTAGAATTAGGGTGTAAAAGATAATAATAGAAAGATAACAAAATAAGATAATTACGAAACTATCAGTTTTATGATTTAAAGAAAAATGATAAAAATTATAGGTATAAGATAATATATAACTATGATTAAAATTGTTACCTTGATCATTATCGTTAACCTTATTATTAGCATTATTATCAAAATAGTTATTAGTCAAGGATATATACATTTACAGATTATAATACAAACATGATTATAAAAATGATTATACTTGTAATTGAATAATGAGTTAAAATGAAATATTATTATATTTAATATCATTATATTATTAGTATTATCAATATTATTATTAGTGATATTATTAACATTAAAGTTTATGGATGATATTATGAACATGAGTACGATAAGTATGATATAAATAGAGATGAAATCGTTAAGTAATGACAATAAATAATATTATGAATGCGTAGGAAATCTAAATAAATTTATGGATTGTATAATTATGTATAACACATCTTTTAATTATTAAAACTTTATTATAATTAATATCAAATTTATTATTTTTAACATTACCATAATTATATTAATATTATTACTATTATTAATATTATAATTATTATCATTTTTACCACTATTAATATTATTTTGGTATTATTATAACTAATATTTTGTAAACAAAAGTGTAATTATATAAAAGTAAATTTAATATACATAACTTAACTATATTAATATTTTATATACAAAAGGAATATATTTAATTAAATAATGAAATATATATAAGTTATTAATATAAAAATTATATCACTAACAATAATATATATATTTATTCGATTACGATTATATATATTAATGATTACACAAATGATATAGGTTCGTGAATCTGAGGCCAAATCTGCATTGTTCCGTTGTTCAATATAGTCATATGTATTTTTACTACAAAATACATTAGGTGAGTTCATTTGTTCCCTTTTTACTCTTTACATTTTTGGGGCTGAGAATACATGCAAATATTTTTTTAACTGTTTTACAATAATTATATGTGTGAGTTTCATTATTCCCTTTTTATATATATTTTTGGGCTGAGAATACATGCAATGTTTTAATAACTATTTTACAATATTTATATGCATGAGTTTCATTTGCCTTTTTACCCTTTATATTTTTGGGCTGAGAATACATGCGCAATTTTTATAAATGTTTTACGAAATAGACACAAGTAATTGAAACTACATTATATGGTTGAATTATCGAAATCGAATATGCCCTTTTTATTAAGTCTGGTAATCTAAGAATTAGGGAACAGACACCCTAATTGACGCGAACTCTAAAGATAGATCTATCGGGCCCAACAAGCCCCATCCAAAGTACCGGATGCTTTAGTACTTCGAAATTTATATCATGTCCGAAGGAGGATCCCGGAATGATGGGGATATTCTTATATGCATATTGTGAATGTCAGTTACCAGGTGTTCAAACCATATGAATGATATTTTTGTCTCTATGCATGGGACGTATGTTTATGAGAAATGGAAATATGAAATCTTGTGGTCTATTAAAATTATGAAATGATTATTTTTGTTAAACTAATGAACTCACCAACCTTTTGGTTGACACTTTAAAACATGTTTATTCTCAGGTATGAAAGAAATCTTCCGCTGTGCATTTGCTCATCTTAGAGATATTACTTGGAGTCATTCATGACATATTTCAAAAGATGTTGCATTCGAGTCGTTGAGTTCATCAAGATTATTATTAAGTCAATTATAGTAAGATATATTACGAAATGGTATGCATGTTGTCAACTTTCGATGTAATGAAAGATTGTCTTTTCAAAAATGAATGCAATATTTGTAAAATGTATCATATAGAGGTCAAGTACCTGACGATGTAATCAACTGTTGTGAATCGTTTATAATCGATATGGACTTCGTCCGAATGAATTAGGACTGGTCTTCACAGTGTGTCTCTACGACCTCTTATTCCATAAATGTTAATGGTGAACTTCACGGATTCTTTAAAGGTAAGAGGGGGTTACGTCAAGATGATCCGTTGTCTCCATATTTGTTTACTTTGGTTATGGAAGTGTTAACGCTTATGCTGAATCGTAATATTCATCGGTCAAATTTTAAGTTCCATCCCAAGTGTGATAAACTTGGGATTGTGAATTTGTGTTTTGAGGATGATTTATTCATCTTTGCTCATGCTGATGTGGAGTCAGTTTCGGCCATCAGGAGTGCTTTGGAAGAATTTAAAAGATGTTCCGGACTGTCGGCCAGCTTGCCAAAAAGCACTGCATTTTTTGCAGGAGTTTCTTCAAGGATTAAGAATATGATTTTGTCTATTATGCAATTTGAATAAGGTACTTTACCTATCCGGTATTTGGGAGTTCCCTTAGTGTCATCTCGACTTCGGTATAGGGACTGTCAAGTTTTTGGTGGAGCGAGTTAAGAACAAGATTAATGATTGGAAAAATAAATTCCTTTCGTTTGCGGGGAGGGTCCAACTCATCATTTCTGTCCTATCTACCATGCAAACTTATTGGGCTTCGGTCTTTATCCTTCTGGACGCTATTATTAAAGATATCTAGAAACTTCTTCGGGGGTTCCTTTGGTGTCAAGGTGATTTGAAAAGAGGGAAAGCCAAGGTTAAATGGGATGATGTGTGTCTTCCTAAAAATGAAGGTGGTTTGAGCATCAAGAGATTGAAACATTGGAACACTTCTCTTATTGCTACTCATATATGGAGGATTTTAGTTAATAAACAATCGTTATGGGTGCGTTGGATCCATACATACAAGTTGTTGGGGAGTAGCTTCTGGGATATCTCTGTGTCGGCTAATGATAGTTTTAGTTGGAGAAAATTGTTGTTGGTTAGGCCTGTTGTTCGGAAGTTTTTTATTTCAAAGATAGCTAATGGCCAACTAACAAATGCGTGGTTTGAAGAGTGGTCTGGAGTTGGTCCCTTTGCTGAATTTATTTCGCGACGTGACATCTTTGGTGCGGGTTTCACTGATAAATCGATGGTATATGACATAATTGAAAATAATCAATGGAGATGGCCTCATGAGTGGTTTCAAAAGTATCCTGTGCTTATGGATGTTGTGTGTCCAGTCTTGGTTGATGGTAGAGACGATGTCCGTTTAAAGCTCAATGATGGTGAGCATGAGTTCTCGGTTTACCAAATGTGGCATGCTGTGTGTCCTAGTGCAGATATAGTGAATTGGTACGCTATTGTGTGGTTTTCACAGAGTATACCTCGTCATGCTTTCTTACTTTGGCTAGCCATTTGGAAGAAGTTAAAAACCCATGATCGTTTGCAATCGTGGGAGATGCGAGAGGGTGTGAATCTGGTGTGTCAACTCTGTAATGTTTGCGCAGAAAATCACGAGCACTTGTTTTTCGAATGCAAATTTGCAGCTGCTGTTTGGTCTTTTGTGAAGAGCAGAATTGAATATCAGCTTAATAGCTCGCAGTACCTGGTGATCATCGAGTTGTTGTCTCCTGTTGCTGCGAGGAATCTAGTCGATGTTGTTGTTACGAAACTAGTTTTTGCTGCTTCAGTATACTTTATCTGGCAAGAGAGGAATAACCGTACGTTCAAAGGAAAGGTGAGGTCTGATCAATGCCTGGCTGATCTAATTTTGTCTACGGTTCGATTGAAATTGTTATCACTGAGATTTAAGGCATCTCCGCAAGTCAAAAGAATGATGAATAGGTGGCTAATGTAAGGGTCATTATGTTCGTGTGTCAAATGTCTTTTTAGGTGTTTGACTAGGCGTGTTTGTTTTGTTTGGTTGTTTAGTGGGTTGCAAGTCACTCTTGTAACACTTGTGCTCAGTGTACTCATTCTTTTATTATTTTAATAATATTCATCGGGGTAACCCTTTACCCAAAAAAAAATGTTTTCATAAAGATTGTAATTAAAAATTCATTTGTACAAACTTTTAATGGTGAAAATATTTTAACGGGTAGGTAATACCCGAGGAATATTTAGATTTCACATTAATAAGTTATACTCTACATTCTTCGAATCTGATTCAACAGTCATTTACTATCCTACTTACATCCACAGATATACGAATCCGTTCACCACAAAATAACCATTTTCATTCAATTTCATATTTGGATTTTGACCTATCAGAATCCAACAAGTGACATAATGAAGAAAACATTGAACAAAATAAAATTTGTTAGAAACAAACAAATTAACTATGAGAAATTTTGTTAAGAATCCACGCTAACAAAATCCTAGCTAACTGTTAATTCTGTATTACATTTTATTTATCGCAATTTATTTATCTCAATTTTAATTCTCACAATTTTATTTATCGTCATTTAATTTCTGTTATTTATTTTACTCACTTTAAATATCGGGACACGTATACAATGTTTTGACATATCATATTGACGTCATCTATAAATATTATTTGGAATAACCATAGGCACTCTATATGCTGTAATGCTCGAGTTCGCTATACAGGGTTGAGATTGATTCTAAAATAATATATATACTTTGAGTTGTGATCGAGTCTGAGACATGTATATAATCGGTCACGATACGTATTAATTAATTCGAATATTATATATATGAATTATTGAATTACTGACTGTGGACTAATAACTGTGGATTACCAACATTGGACAATTAAAATGAATTAAAATATTGATTATAACATATGAAACTAAACACTTCTTCAAGTCTGACACTTGATTTCCTCTTAAACCTCATTTGTATCTCGACGATTACAATCTGCGTTCAAACCTTTCATGATTCTTGAAAACACCTCAATCGAAAGAATGAACCAACCGCACTTCATCTACGGAAGAAAAGATTGATGCATATAGTTATGCACCTGAAAATTCTCGGAACCTAAGTAAACGTTTAACACGTATCTGTGCTAGCTCCTTTGGCATTGTTATTTTCGAAAATAACAATGCAATTCCTTTTCAAAATAGCAAATTCTGTCACAGCTTCAGCAAGCCAACTTCGACTTCCCATCCGGATTGGTCTTATTATAACCTTGACAAACACGATTGCCCTTTTTATTGTTATCAGGGAAAAACTTTTATATTCCACCTTTATATCAGTAACCTCGTTGCTCCTTTGTAGTGACCCGAACTTTTCCATGTTTATATATATTAATTGAGATTGATATTTACATGATTAAATGTTTCCAACATGTTAAGCAATCAAACTTGTTAAGACTTGATTAATTGAAATATGTTTCATATAGACAATTGACCACCCAAGTTGACCGGTAATTCACGAACGTTAAAACTTGTAAAAACTATATGATGACATATATATGGATATATATATATATATATATATATATATATATATATATATATATATATATATATATATATATATATAGTTAACATGATACTATGATAAGTAAACATATCATTAAGTATATTAACAATGAACTACATATGTAAAAACAAGACTACTAACTTAATGATTTTTAAACGAGACATATATGTAACGATTATCGTTGTAAAGACATTTAATGTATATATATCATATTAAGAGATATTCATACATGATAATATCATGATAATATAATAATTTAAAATCTCATTTGATATTATAAACATTGGGTTAACAACATTTAACAAGATCGTTAACCTAAAGGTTTCAAAACAACACTTACATGTAACGACTAACGATGACTTAACGACTCACTTAAAATGTATATACATGTAGTGTTTTAATATGTATTTATACACTTTTGAAAGACTTCAATATACTTATCAAAATACTTCTACTTAACAAAAATGCTTACAATTACATCCTCGTTCAGTTTCATCAACAATTCTACTCGTATGCACCCGTATTCGTACTCGTACAATACACATCTTTTAGATGTATGTACTATTGGTATATACACTCCAATAATCAGCTATTAGCAGCCTATGTGAGTTACCTAACACATATGGGAACCATCATTTGGCAACTAGCATGAAATATCTCATAAAATTACAAAAATATGAGTAATCATTCATGACTTATTTACATGAAAACAAAATTACATATCCTTTATATCTAATCCATACACCAACGACCAAAAACACCTACAAACACTTTCATTCTTCAATTTTCTTCATCTAATTGATCTCTCTCAAGTTCTATCTTCAAGTTCTAAGTGTTCTTCGTATATTCTACAAGTTCTAGTTACATAAAATCAAGAATACTTTCAAATTTGCTAGCTTACTTCCAATCTTGTAAGGTGATCATCCAACCTCAAGAAATCTTTGTTTCTTACAGTAGGTTATCATTCTAATACAAGGTAATAATCATATTCAAACTTTGGTTCAATTTCTATAACTATAACAATCTTATTTCAAGTGATGATCTTACTTGAACTTGTTTTCGTGTCATGATTCTGCTTCAAGAACTTCGAGCCATCCAAGGATCCGTTAAAGCTAGATCCATTTTTCTCTTTTCCAGTAGGTTTATCGAAGGAACTTAAGGTAGTAATGATGTTCATAACATCATTCGATTCCTATATATAAAGCTATCTTATTCGAAGGTTTAAACTTGTAATCACTAGAACATAGTTTAGTTAATTCTAAACTTGTTCGCAAACAAAAGTTAATCCTTCTAACTTGACTTTTAAAATCAACTAAACACATGTTCTATATCTATATGATATGCTAACTTAATGATTTAAAACCTGGAAACACGAAAAACACCGTAAAACCAGATTTACGCCGTCGTAGTAACACCGCGGGCTGTTTTGGGTTAGTTAATTAAAAACTATGATAAACTTTTATTTAAAAGTTGTTATTCTGAGAAAATGATTTTTATTATGAACATGAAACTATATCCAAAAATTATGGTTAAACTCAAAGTGGAAGTATGTTTTCTAAAATGGTCATCTAGACGTCGTTCTTTCGACTGAAATGACTACCTTTACAAAAACGACTTGTAACTTATTTTTCCGACTATAAACCTATACTTTTTCTGTTTAGATTCATAAAATAGAGGTCAATATGAAACCATAGCAATTTGATTCACTAAAACGGATTTAAAATGAAGAAGTTATGGGTAAAACAAGATTGGATAATTTTTCTCATTTTAGCTACGTGAAAATTGGTAACAAATCTATTCCAACCATAACTTAATCAACTTGTATTGTATATTGTGTAATCTTGAGATACCATAGACACGTATACAATGTTTCGACCTATCATGTCAACACATCTATATATATTTCGGAACAACCATAGACACTCTATATGTGAATGTTGGAGTTAGCTATACAGGGTTGAGGTTGATTTCAAAATATATATAATTTGAGTTGTGATTAATACTGAGATACGTATACACTGGGTCGTGGATTGATTCAAGATAATATTTATCGATTTATTTCTGTACATCTAACTATGGACAACTAGTTGTAGGTTACTAACGAGGACAGCTGACTTAATAAACTTAAAACATCAAAATATATTAAAAGTGTTGTAAATATATTTTGAACATACTTTGATATATATGTATATATTGTTATAGGTTCGTGAATCAACCAGTGGCCAAGTCTTACTTCCCGACGAAGTAAAAATCTGTGAAAGTGAGTTATAGTCCCACTTTTAAAATCTAATATTTTTGGGATGAGAATACATGCAGGTTTTATAAATGATTTACAAAATAGACACAAGTACGTGAAACTACATTCTATGGTTGAATTATTGAAATCGAATATGCCCCTTTTTATTAAGTCTGGTAATCTAAGAATTAGGGAACAGACACCCTAATTGACGTGAATCCTAAAGATAGATCTATTGGGCCTAACAAACCCCATCCAAAGTACCAGATGCTTTAGTACTTCGAAATTTATATCATATCCGAAGGGTGTCCCGGAATGATGGGGATATTCTTATATATGCATCTTGTTAATGTTGGTTACCAGGTGTTCACCATATGAATGATTTTTATCTCTATGTATGGGATGTGTATTGAAATATGAAATCTTGTGGTCTATTATTATGATTTGATATATATAGGTTAAACCTATAACTCACCAACATTTTTGTTGACGTTTTAAGCATGTTTATTCTCAGGTGATTATTAAGAGCTTCCGCTATCACATACTTAAATAAGGACGAGATTTGGAGTCCATGCTTGTATGATATTGTGTAAAAACTGCATTCAAGAAACTTATTTTGTTGTAACATATTTGTATTGTAAACCATTATGTAATGGTCGTGTGTAAACAGGATATTTTAGATTATCATTATTTGATAATCTACGTAAAGCTTTTTAAACCTTTATTGATGAAATAAAGGTTATGGTTTGTTTTAAAATGAATGCAGTCTTTGAAAAACGTCTCATATAGAGGTCAAAACCTCGCAACGAAATCAATTAATATGGAACGTTTTTAATCAATAAGAACGGGACATTTCAGTTGGTATCCGAGCGTTGGTCTTAGAGAACCAGAATTTTGCATTAGTGTGTCTTATCGAGTTTGTTAGGATGCATTAGTGAGTCTGGACTTCGACCGTGTTTACTTGAAAAATGATTGCTTAACAAATTTTGTTGGAAACTATATATTTTTAACATGTGAATATTATGTGATATATTAATCTCTTAACGCATTTGATATTATGTGATAGATGTCTACCTCTAGAACAAGTCCCATTGACTCACCTAATAATAATGAAGAGTCAAATGTAAATTGGAATGATTCGTGGACTGATTCACAAGTTCCCGAAGAGGAACCGGAAGAAGAGTCGGAACCGGAAGAAGAATCGGAACCGGATTAAGAAATAGAACCGGTGGGGGAAATAATAAAATGGTTAAGTAAAAGAAAATCCTCAACCAACCGACCAAGGTTAATTATGGTCAATGGTGTTTCCGCCAAGGAAGCAAAATATTGGGAGGATTACCAATTCTCCGATGAATCGGATTCCGACGAGAATTCCGATGATGTTATAGAAATTACCCCAACTGAAATTAAAAAAGCAAAAGAAAATAATAAGGGAAAGGGCATAAAAATAGAGAAATCTAATTCCAACCCCGATGAACTTTATATGTATCGTCAACCCCCGAAGTCCTTAAGTTGTAACAATGACCCGGGAACCTCTAAACCACCAGGTTTTTCTAAACCAACGTGGAAAACGACGGCTCGTATTAGGGGAACATCATATATCCCTAGAAACTTGGCAAAATGATCCAAAACCGAAGAAGAAGAAACAAGCGAGTCAGAATAAGATAGTTGTCTTCGTGTGGTGTAATATATGTAATATAGTGTGCTTATGCTTTATGATATATGTAAAAATTGCTTGTATTAATAAGTATTTTTTTTTATGAATCTAACTCTTGTCTATTTTACAGTATAAAAACACAAAATGGATAGACAACCCAATATTTTAAGAGACCTACCCGGAGACATGATTGATGAAATCTTGTCTAGAGTCGGTCAGAATTCTTCGGCACAACTATTTAAGGCGAGATCAGTTTGTAAGACATTCGAAGAACGTTCCAAGAATGCCTTGGTTTATAAAAGGCTTTCGTTCGAAAGATGGGGGATATCACATTGGGAAATCCATAAGTTACGATGTGTTTACTTTGACACATATATTGCGGGGAACCCAAATGCTATTTTACGCAATGGGTTAAGAAATTATTTTGACTCAATATATCCGAATATTAGACTTCGTGATTTAGAGAAAGCGGCTAACATGCAACATAAAGAAGCATGTTATGCTTACGGATTAGTAATGTTCGCTTCTCACCAATGTGAGAAAAAGAACATCGGGCTACAACTATTAAACAAAATGTTCCTACAAGTGACGGAGTCGGTAATTGGGGTAAGAAATGAGGTTTTTAGATTGTTACGGGACTGTTGGACATTATGTAACCCTCGTCCCTTTGACGACGTTACAACACGCTGTCTTATCAACGGTCATAACGGTTATGTTCCACAAGACCAAGGATGGGAAGTAATCCTAGTAAAACCAGAATGCATGACTTGTTTCTGGACGTATGAATTACGTGTCTTTATTGCCTTTGCTGAATGACTTGTGTACTAGCTAGAATTATCTTCACAACCATCTTGTATCAAATTTATTGTGTGCTATATTTCATGCTATATGTAAAATAAGCGGTATTGTAAGTTTGTAAAATATTGTGGAAAAGTTTGAACGCGAAATATTATTATAATCAGTTTTTCATATAGAATTGTAGTAGTTGAATTGTATATTAGCTACTAAGTATGAACTTAACGGGTAGGTACTACCCGAATTTAAACTTATAAAACGCTAATATGAAGAAAAAGCTTTTATAAATGAGTTCATATTATGCTACGAAATACTATTAACTACTCTTAATATTCTGTATGATTAACTTGTTCCATTTGACTATTTTGAAGGAAATGGCACCGACTACTCGACACACCGTGAATATGAATGAAGGGGAATTCCGTAATTTTCTAGCTTCAAACATAGCCGCAGTACAGGCTGCGCTACATACCAACAATAACCTTGGATCTAGCAGTACAGGAAATCGTGTAGGATGCACCTACAAAGAATTCACTGCCTGCAAACCTTTGGAATTTGATGGAACCGAAGGACCGATCGGATTGAAACGGTGGACCGAGAAGGTCGAATCGGTGTTTGCCGTAAGTAAGTGTACTGAAGAGGACAAAGTGAAGTATGCTACGCATACCTTCACAGGTTCTGCGTTAACATGGTGTAATACCTATCTAGAGCAAGTGGGACAAGACGATGCGTACGCACTACCGTGGTCAGCATTCAAGCACTTGATGAACGAGAAGTACCGTCCCAGAACCGAGGTCAATAAGCTCAAGACAGAACTTAGAGGGTTACGAACCCAAGGATTTGATATTACCACGTACGAAAGATGATTCACAGAATTGTGCCTATTGTGTCCGGGAGCATTCGAAGATGAGGAAGAGAAGATCGACGCGTTTGTGAAAGGATTACCAGAAAGAATCCAAGAAGATATAAGTTCACATGAGCCCGCCTCCATACAACAGGCATGTAGAATGGCTCACAAACTAGTGAACCAGATTGAAGAAAGAATTAAAGAACAGACTGCTGAAGATGCCAATGTGAAGCAAGCCAAAAGAAAGTGGGAGGAAAACGGTGATAAGAATCACCAATACAACAACAACAGCAATTACAACAATAATCGCAACAATTATCCCAACAATCGCAACATCAATCGCAACTACAACAAACGGCCCAACAACAACAACAACAACAACAACAACAACAACAGCAACTACAACAATCATCACAATAACAATAATAACGGCAACAACAACAACAACAATCAGAAGCAGCTATGCCAAAGGTGTGAAAAGTATCACTCGGGGTTCTGCACCAAATTTTGCAACAAGTGTAAAAGAAATGGTCATAGCGCGGTGAAGTGTGAGGTCTACGGACCAGGGGTTAATAGAACGAAAGGAACAAATGGTGTCGAAACGAGTAATGGTGGAGCAAGTAGTGTCAGAGCAAGTTATGCCAATGTAGTTTGTTATAAATGTGGAAAACCGGGCCACATTATTAGAAATTGCCCGAACCAGGAGAACACGAATGGACAAGGCTGCGAAAGAGTTTTCAATATTAATACGGCAGAAGCACAGGAAGACCCGGAGCTTGTTACGGGTACGTTTCTTATTGACAATAAATCTGCTTACGTTTTATTTGATTCGGGTGCGGATAGAAGCTATATGAGTAGAGATTTTTGTGCTAAATTAAGTTGTCCATTGACGCCTTTGGATAGTAAATTTTTACTCGAATTAGCAAATGGTAAATTAATTTCAGCAGATAATATATGTCGGAATCGAGAAATTAAACTGGTTAGCGAAACATTTAAGATTGATTTGATACCAGTAGAGTTAGGGAGTTTTGATGTGATAATCGGTATGGACTGGTTGAAAGAAGTGAAAACAGAGATCGTTTGTTACAAAAATGCAATTCGCATTATACGAGAAAAAGGAAAACCCTTAATGGTGTACGGAGAAAAGGGCAACACGAAGCTACATCTTATTAGTAATTTGAAGGCACAAAAACTAATAAGAAAAGGTTGCTATGCTGTTCTAGCACACGTCGAGAAAGTACAAACTGAAGAAAAGAGCATCAATGATGTTCCCATTGCAAAAGAATTTCCCGAAGTATTTCCGAAAGAATTACCGGGATTACCCCCACATCGATCCGTTGAATTTCAAATAGATCTTGTACCAGGAGCTGCACTAATAGCTCGTGCTCCTTACAGACTCGCACCCAGCGAGATGAAAGAACTGCAAAGCTAATTACAAGAACTTTTAGAGCGTGGTTTCATTCGACCAAGCACATCACCGTAGGGAGCTCCTGTTTTGTTTGTCAAGAAGAAAGATGGTACATTCAGGTTGTGTATCGACTACCGAGAGTTGAACAAACTTACCATCAAGAACCGCTACCCACTACCGAGAATTGATGACTTATTTGATCAACTACAAGGCTCGTCTGTTTATTCAAAGATTGACTTACGTTCCGGGTATCATCAAATGCGGGTGAAAGAAGATGATATTCCAAAGACTGCTTTCAGAACACGTTACGGTCATTACGAGTTTATGGTCATGCCGTTTGGTTTAACTAATGCACCAGCTGTGTTCATGGACCTTATGAACCGAGTGTGTGGACCATACCTTGACAAGTTTGTCATTGTTTTCATTGATGACATACTTATTTACTCAAAGAATGACCAAGAACACGGTGAACATTTGAGAAAGGTGTTAGAAGTATTAAGGAAGGAAGAATTGTACGCTAAGTTTTCAAAGTGTGCATTTTAGTTGGAAGAAGTTCAATTCCTCGGTCACATAGTGAACAAAGAAGGTATTAAGGTGGATCCGGCAAAGATAGAAACTGTTGAAAAGTGGGAAACCCCGAAAACTCCGAAACACATACGCCAGCTTTTAGGACTAGCTGGTTACTACAGAAGGTTCATCCAAGACTTTTCCAGAATAGCAAAACCCTTGACTGCATTAACGCATAAAGGGAAGAAATTTGAATGGAATGATGAACAAGAGAAAGCGTTTCAGTTATTGAAGAAAAAGCTAACTACGGCACCTATATTGTCATTGCCTGAAGGGAATGATGATTTTGTGATTTATTGTGACGCATCAAAGCAAGGTCTCGGTTGTGTATTAATGCAACGAACGAAGGTGATTGCTTATGCGTCTAGACAATTGAAGATTCACGAACAAAATTATACGACGCATGATTTGGAATTAGACGCAGTTGTTTTTGCATTAAAGACTTTGAGGCACTACTTATATGGGGTCAAAAGTATTATATATACCGACCACAAAAGTCTTCAACACATATTTAATCAGAAACAACTGAATATGAGGCAGCGTAGGTGGATTGAATTATTGAATGATTACGACTTTGAGATTCGTTACCACCCGGGGAAGGCAAATCTGGTAACCGATGCCTTGAGCAGGAAGGACAGAGAACCCATTCGAGTAAAATCTATGAATATAATGATTCATAATAACCTTACTACTCAAATAAAGGAGGAGCAACAAGGAGTTTTAAAAGAGGGAAATTTAAAGGATGAAATACCCAAAGGATCGGAGAAGCATCTTAATATTCGGGAAGACGGAACCCGGTATAGGGCTGAAAGGATTTGGGTACCAAAATTTGGAGATATGAGAGAAATGGTACTTAGAGAAGCTCATAAAACCATATACTCAATACATCCTGGAACGGGGAAGATGAACAAGGATCTCAAGAAACATTTTGGTGGCTGGGTATGAAAGCCGATGTTGCTAAATACGTAGGAGAATGTTTGACGTGTTCTAAGGTCAAAGCTGAGCATCAGAAACCATCAGGTCTACTTCAACAACCCGAAATCCCGGAATGGAAATGGGAAAACATTACCATGGATTTCATCACTAAATTGCCAAGGACTGCAAGTGGTTTTGATACTATTTGGGTAATAGTTGATCGTCTCACCAAATCAGCACACTTTCTGCCAATAAGAGAAGATGACAAGATGGAGAAGTTAGCACGACTGTATTTGAATGAAGTCGTCTCCAGACATGGAATACCAATCTCTATTATCTCTGATAGGGATGGCAAATTTATTTCAAGATTCTGGCAGACATTACAGCAAGCATTAGGAACTCGTATAGACATGAGTACTGCCTATCATCCACAAACTGATGGGTAGAGCGAAAGGACGATACAAACGCTTGAAGATATGCTACGAGCATGTGTTATTGATTTCGGAAACAGTTGGGATCGACATCTATCGTTAGCAGAATTTTCCTACAACAACAGCTACCATTCAAGCATTGAGATGGCGCCGTTTGAAGCACTTTATGGTAGAAAGTGCAGGTCTCCGATTTGTTGGAGTGAAGTGGGGGATAGATAGATTACGGGTCCGGAGATTATACAAGAAACTACCGAGAAGATCATCCAAATTCAACAACGGTTGAAAACCGCCCAAAGTCGACAAAAGAGCTACGCTGACATTAAAAGAAAAGATATAGAATTTGAAATTGGAGAGATGGTTATGCTTAAAGTTGCACCTTGGAAAGGCGTTGTTCGATTTGGTAAACGAGGGAAATTAAATCCAAGGTATATTGGACCATTCAAGATTATTGATCGTGTCGGACCAGTAGCTTACCGACTTGAGTTACCTCAACAACTCGCGGCTGTACATAACACTTTCCACGTCTCGAATTTAAAGAAATGTTTTGCAAAAGAAGATCTCACTATTCCGTTAGCTGAAATCCAAATCAACGAAAAACTTCAATTCATCAAAGAACCCGTCGAAATAATGGATCGTGAGGTTAAAAGACTTAAGCAAAACAAGATACCAATTGTTAAGGTTCGATGGAATGCTCGTAGAGGACCCGAGTTCACCTGGGAGCGTGAAGATCAGATGAAGAAGAAATACCCTCATCTATTTCCAGAAGATTCGTCAACACCTTCAACAGCTTAAAATTTTGGGACGAAATTTATTTAACGGGTAGGTACTGTAGTGACCCGAACTTTTCCATGTTTATATATATTAATTGAGATTGATATTTACATGATTAAATGTTTCCAACATGTTAAGCAATCAAACTTGTTAAGACTTGATTAATTGAAATATGTTTCATATAGACAATTGACCACCCAAGTTGACCGGTGATTCACGAACGTTAAAACTTGTAAAAACTATATGATGACATATATATGGATATATATATAGTTAACATGATACTATGATAAGTAAACATATCATTAAGTATATTAACAATGAACTACATATGTAAAAACAAGACTACTAACTTAATAATTTTTAAACGAGACATATATGTAACGATTATCGTTGTAAAGACATTTAATGTATATATATCATATTAAGAGATATTCATACATGATAATATCATGATAATATAATAATTTAAAATCTCATTTGATATTATAAACATTGGGTTAACAACATTTAACAAGATCGTTAACCTAAAGGTTTCAAAACAACACTTACATGTAACGACTAACGATGACTTAACGACTCAGTTAAAATGTATATACATGTAGTGTTTTAATATGTATTTATACACTTTTGAAAGACTTCAATACACTTATCAAAATACTTCTACTTAACAAAAATGCTTACAATTACATCCTCGTTCAGTTTCATCAACAATTCTACTCGTATGCACCCGTATTCGTACTCGTACAATACACAACTTTTAGATGTATGTACTATTGGTATATACACTCCAATAATCAGCTATTAGCAGCCCATGTGAGTCACCTAACACATGTGGGAACCATCATTTGGCAACTCGCATGAAATATCTCATAAAATTACAAAAATATGAGTAATCATTCATGACTTATTTACATGAAAACAAAATTACATATCCTTTATATCTAATCCATACACCAACGACCAAAAACACCTACAAACACTTTCATTCTTCAATTTTCTTCATCTAATTGATCTCTCTCAAGTTATATCTTCAAGTTCTAAGTGTTCTTCATATATTCTACAAGTTCTAGTTACATAAAATCAAGAATACTTTCAAGTTTGCTAGCTCACTTCCAATCTTGTAAGGTGATCATCCAACCTCAAGAAATCTTTGTTTCTTACAGTAGGTTATCATTCTAATACAAGGTAATAATCATATTCAAACTTTGGTTCAATTTCTATAACTATAACAATCTTATTTCAAGTGATGATCTTACTTGAACTTGTTTTCGTGTCATGATTCTGCTTCAAGAACTTCGAGCCATCCAAGGATCCGTTGAAGCTAGATCCATTTTTCTCTTTTCCAGTAGGTTTATCCAAGGAACTTAAGGTAGTAATGATGTTCATAACATCATTCGATTCATACATATAAAGCTATCTTATTCGAAGGTTTAAACTTGTAATCACTAGAACATAGTTTAGTTAATTCTAAACTTGTTCGCAAATAAAAGTTAATCCTTCTAACTTGACTTTTAAAATAAACTAAACACATGTTCTATATCTATATGATATTCTAACTTAATGATTTAAAACCTGGAAACACGAAAAACACCGTAAAACCGGATTTACGCCGTCGTAGTAACACCGCGGGCTGTTTTGGGTTAGTTAATTAAAAACTATGATAAACTTTGATTTAAAAGTTGTTATTCTGAGAAAATGATTTTTATTATGAACATGAAACTATATCCAAAAATTATGGTTAAACTCAAAGTGGAAGTATGTTTTCTAAAATGGTCATCTAGACGTCGTTCTTTCGACTGAAATGACTACCTTTACAAAAATGACTTGTAACTTATTTTTCCTACTATAAACCTATACTTTTTCTGTTTAGATTCATAAAATAGAGTTCAATATGAAACCATAATAATTTGATTCACTCAAAACGGATTTAAAATGAAGAAGTTATGGGTAAAACAAGATTGGATAATTTTTCTCATTTTAGCTACGTGAAAATTGGTAACAAATCTATTCCAACCATAACTTAATCAACTTGTATTGTATATTGTGTAATCTTGAGATACCATAGACACGTATACAATGTTTCGACCTATCATGTCAACACATCTATATATATTTCGGAACAACCATAGACACTCTATATGTGAATGTTGGAGTTAGCTATACAGGGTTGAGGTTGATTCCAAAATATATATAATTTGAGTTGTGATCAATACTGAGATACGTATACACTGGGTCGTGGATTGATTCAAGATAATATTTATCGATTTATTTCTGTACATCTAACTGTGGACAACTAGTTGTAGGTTACTAACGAGGACAGCTGACTTAATAAACTTAAAACATCAAAATATATTAAAAGTGTTGTAAATATATTTTGAACATACTTTGATATATATGTATATATTGTTATAGGTTCGTGAATCAACCAGTGGCCAAGTCTTACTTCCCGACGAAGTAAAAATCTGTGAAAGTGAGTTATAGTCCCACTTTTAAAATCTAATATTTTTGGGATGAGAATACATGCAGGTTTTATAAATGATTTACAAAATAGACACAAGTACGTGAAACTACATTCTATGGTTGAATTATCGAAATCGAATATGCCCCTTTTTATTAAGTCTGGTAATCTAAGAATTAGGGAACAGACACCCTAATTGACGCGAATCCTAAAGATAGATCTATTGGGCCTAACAAACCCCATCCAAAGTACCGGATGCTTTAGTACTTCGAAATTTATATCATATCCGAAGGGTGTCACGGAATGATGGGGATATTCTTATATATGCATCTTGTTAATGTCGGTTACCAGGTGTTCACCATATGAATGATTTTTATCTCTATGTATGGGATGTGTATTGAAATATGAAATCTTGTGGTCTATTATTATGATTTGATATATATATATAGGTTAAACCTATAACTCACCAACATTTTTGTTGACGTTTTAAGCATGTTTATTCTCAGGTGATTATTAAGAGCTTCCGCTGTAGCATACATAAATAAGGACGAGATTTGGAGTCCATGCTTGTATGATATTGTGTAAAAACTGCATTCAAGAAACTTATTTTGTTGTAACATATTTGTATTGTAAACCATTATGTAATGGTCGTGTGTAAACAGGATATTTTAGATTATCATTATTTGATAATCTACGTAAAGCTTTTTAAACCTTTATTGATGAAATAAAGGTTATGGTTTGTTTTAAAATGAATGTTGTCTTTGAAAAACGTCTCATATAGAGGTCAAAACCTCGCAACAAAATCAATTAATATGGAACGTTTTTAATCAATAAGAACGGGACATTTCATCCTTGGCTTAAATCTTTCTGACAAATCACAAATACGAAACCTGTCTTCAAAGAATCCAAATGATTCAGTATCTGTTGAAGTCATTAACGAATACCTTGCCACTGACTCTAAACCTTTACGGACAAATCTTCTTCATCACCCATCGATATTAGAAATTCTAAGATATCATCGTATCTTTCATTATAAATATCCTCGATATTTCTGAAGATATTTTCATAACTATTCTTATCTGAAATCATTTATCTCTTTGTGCTATCTGTGTCACATTACAAAAGAAACTGTTTTAGTTTCTAAAGTCTAAAACCTTCGAGTTTAAAGTATGAATGTTTTTGAAGTAGTGTTGGGAATTAAAGCATGAGTTAGTATAATATAATGACACTTGATCAATGTGATTATAATACAGTAAGTTATGCTGAGTTTCTAATGAAACGTGATGATTTACAGACCATAACTTCATCACGTGCCATGTTACACGACTCTTACATTCTATCTAATCTCTAAACATATCAAGAACATATTTTCTTGATAGTCCTATCTTTTCCCTTAAATTCTGAAAATCAACCGTGACTACGTCAAAAGTTAAATCTTTATCTCACTCTTTTGTGATAACTTCATTCGTACTCTTCGAATACTCGAATTATTTTATCCTTATTACTCTATGGTAATAAAACTCTAGTTATTAACTTATAATCGTCATGAAAACATTTTTATTGTTAGCCATGACGACCTCGATCAAATTTCGGGATGAAATTTCTTTAACGGGTAGGTACTGTGATGACCCGAAAATTTCCGATCAAATTTAAACTTAAGCCCTATATGGTTTCGATACGATAAGCAGAGTCAGTATTGTTGAAGTCTCAAAAACTTTGAATTGTGTTCATGTATTCATTTAACCTTTGACTATTCCCGATGATTCACGAACAATTGCTTATAATTAAATATGTATACTTATATATATAAATGTAAATGTATATAATAAATTGAAATTATAAAAATATATTTTAAACAGTAGAATTAAAAATGTAAAAATAGGATACACCTAATTATTGTAATGAATATATACATAAATGATTTTATAAATATGACAATGATTATATGTATATTCTAATATATTAAAATATAAAAATATTTAATATTAAAGGTATGTTACTATTAAGTATTACATAATTAATAAAATGTAATATTATATTAAATTTAATTACAAGTTAAGACATAGTTATTATATTACTTATATTCTTAATATTAGTAACAGCATTATTAAATTAATATCTAGTATATATATATATGAGAGTTGATAAACATAATTTGATATATCAATATAGTTAGTACTGCTCTCATTATTGTTATTTATATTATTATTGATATTATTATTTGTATTATTAATATATATATATATATATATATATATATATATATATATATATATATATATATATAATTGAAACATGAAATTTGATATTTCTAGTATTATTACTAAGTATTATCATTAAGAAGCATTATTATTGATATATATTATTATTATTATAAATTATAAATAATACAAATTATTAATTTGATCATTAAATAATATCATTAAAAAAACATTATTATAACTATTAGTATAACTATCCTAAGTATTATTATTATTATAATTTAAATTTTAGTTATTACTATGATTAGTATTATTATTGTAGTTATTATATCATTATCATTAGAAAACTTTATTATTATCATAGTTATCATTATTATTATAAATAATACAAATTATTATTAAGAATAATATTATATATATCATTTTATTAGTAATAACAGTATTATTATTAATATTAATATTATTATTATTATTTTTATTTAGATTATTATTAATATAATTATTATTATTAATTATTAATTATTAATAATAATGGGATAAGATCAATCGTACAATTTGGAATCCATTCAGTTTCATATAGCTATCAAAAACTGTATATAATATTTGTTTGTATCTCCAAAAACGTTTTCCATCTCAATCGAACATACAGAATTGTTGAAAAATATTAGAAATTTAATTTTTTTATTCATTTATTTGTACCTGATTAAATCCTGTCGATCATTGCAAGCTAACCAACAAATTCAATCGAATCTTTAGGCTTTTCAATCTCATTTACATTCTATAAGAACATGGACTACAATGTAAGTAGGAGAAGCAAAATAAATCAAACAAAAATATATATAAAAATAGCGACGGTCTATGTTCTTGAAATTTTTTAGTCAAATCTCGAATTCAATTTGTATTTCAAAATCTACAAATTCTATTCTGTCATAAATCTTTCATGTAAACTTTCTGAAAAGTTTTAAATCCCAAATTTTAGTAACGAATTCAAATTTTAAAGTCAAAGTTTACGTTTTTAAAAGTCAACGATTATTCTTCAGTTAAATTCGAACTCCTTGTTAAGAATTAAGTGAAATTGAGGATTGAAAAAGTTTTTAGGAAGGATTTAAAGTCTTTTTCATGTTGAAATCTCTGCCTAAAAAGTTCTTAATTTTATGATCAATATTTTTTTTGTGTTCTAAAACTGCGACGGCAGGTTCTTTTTTTATATATATACATATTTTTTTTAAAACAAATGTATCCACTTCAAGTCTTTTATAGTTAGGATACAAATCTTAATTTAAACCTAAATTCATTAATAGGATTGATAAGGTGATATCTGGGGTCGACTGGATATTGAAGGAGGAGGAAGATAGAACATAAAACAAAATCGGGGTAAATAAATAGCTGTGAGGTTTTAATTCAGAAAGGAACAAATGGTCTAATGGTTAAGGTGCGTGTCGGGTTTCGAGAGGTCTCGAGTTCAATCCCTGCTTGGTGCAATTCTTTTTAAAATGGGCTTTCTAAGGTAGTTTTCATTTTTAAAAATTATTATTATTATTATTATTATTATTATTATTATTATTATTATTATTATTATTATTATTATTATTATTATTGTTATTATTATTATTATTATTATTATTATTATTATTATTATTATTATCATCATCATTATTATTTTTAACATTAAAATTATTATTTTTAACATTATTATTATTATCATTATTTGTATTACTAATATTACTACTATTATTATTATTATTATTACAACAAACATTTTTTTATATAAAATATAATTTTTACATGTAACATAAATATAACTAATATTACAAACTACCATGTTTTAATATATTAACTAATATATTATTATTATTATTATTATAACATTAATTAAATTATATATCATATATAAAATATAACCTATTATAAGTATTAATATAATTATATATAAGAATATTAATCTTAATAAATAACAAAATATATAAACTTAATTGATTTATATTATATGAGTTAATATATATACAAATGATATAGGTTCGTGAATCCAAGGCCAACCCTGCATTGTTTAGTTTCGTCGTATGAATATTTTACTACAAAATATTGGATTGTGAGTTCCATTACTCCCTTTTTATATATTTTTGGGACTGAAAATACATGCACTGATTTTACTAATGTTTTACGGAATAGACACAAGTGATCAAAAACTACATTCTATGGCTGGATTATGAATATTGAATATCACCCCGTTTTAGCTTGGTAACCTAATAATTAGGAAACGGATATGGCCCCTAATTGACGCGAATCTAAAAGATAGATCTATGGACCTCGACAAGTCCCATCCGGGGTACGGATACTTTAGTACTTCGAGATTATTATTATTATATAGACGAGAGGTTCTGTTTGGGGATATTCTATGCATTAAAGTTAAGTCGGTTATCAAGCGTTCACCATATGAATGATTTTTAATTCGCGGGTTACGCGTGTTATTTTTTACTCGGGTTACATGTAGAATTAAATATATGAAATCTTGTGGTCTATTAAAATGATGGAAATGAATGTTTATGATAAACTAATGAACTCACCAACCTTTTGGTTGACACTTGATAGCATGTTTATTCTCAGGTATGAAAGAAATCTTCCGCTGTGCATTTGCTCATATTAGAGATATTACTTGGAGTCATTCATGACATATTTCAAAAGACGTTGCATTCGAGTCGTCGAGTTCATCAAGATTATTATTAAGTCAATTATAGTTGGATATATTATGAGATGGTATGCATGCCGTCAACTTTCAATGTAATGAAAGTTTGTCTTTTAAAAACGAATGCAATGTTTGTAAAATGTATCATATAGAGGTCAAGTACCTCGCGATGTAACCAAATGTAATGTATTCGTCCAGATAGATTAGGACGGGTCATTTCAACACTAGCTCCTCGATAAGCCACTACTTATGAACCCTTACGTCCCTTTGAAGAATTCACGAACACCAAATGCTCTTACCACAAGATCCTAATGCTCTAGCCTAGTGAAATCACAACTACCTTCTAGATCCCTTTAAGAAGATAGCTCACAAGTAAACTTATAGCTAAGCTTACAATCACTAATAGTTCTTCAATAGGTCACACCAACTTAATTCCTAATGGAATTGATCAACTTCTTAGATCCCTTTAAGGAAGTTGAATCATTAAGCAAGATGGTGTTTCCTATCATAAGAACTATCTAACTTCCTTGACCCCCTAAGGAAGTGTCTTACAAAGTAAACATAAAGATACAAATGATAAGTACAATGTTTACATTTCAATTCTACTTAGTGTAAGTAGAATCTCTCTTTCTCTCTTATAATCTCTCAATAGATATGTGTTTAAGGCTTCGGAGATCAGTAGATATGACTTTAAAAGAATATTGAAAAGAGGTGGTCTTTAAGTTTGGCAAAGGTTGGAAATTATAGGAAAGAGAAAAATTCTCAGATGGTGTACGGTTGACTCTACGGTTAGCTGTGCTTCGACCTTGCTCCTACTGAACAGCTTTTCAATATATCCGTTTGAGCTCTTTTTTCTTTGAATTTTTGGCTTCTTTACCCAATATAAAGCTTTCAAAAGATGCTTAATACACCTAGAAGTTAACTTCATTACCCCTTTGATCTTGGACATATGCATGGAGGTTGACATGTGCTAGCTAAAGAGGAAAGTCCAATGTCCTTGACCATTGTCATTGATTTCCTAAAAAGGTAAATGCAGATTTTTATCCCTTGACAAACTACTAGCATCCAAACTTCATTACCCAAGTCTTTAAACCCTTGTCTTCATCTTTGATGGAATTATCCTGCTTCATTGGTACTTGTTACAAGTCAATTGGATTTTTTTGAATCTAGTTGGGAATGCTTTGACTAGTTGCATTAATCATAAAGAGATAAACCACTACATTCCAAACCTCATACCCATGTCTTCACCAACTTGTCTTTTCTTTGATGGAAGTATCTTGATCTTTAGAACCTTGTTACATCTTAATTAAACTAGTTTGAATCTAGTTGGAACTTAATGATCCTTGTTACAACCTTGACTAGCTTGAGCTAATTACATTTACATACATACAATGGTACATAAAACTAATGGGAGAGCACCTCTTTAATTAGGACTTTAATGACCATTATTAGTATGTTTAAATAACATTATGTAATAGGATAAGGATCTAACACTTGTGTGTTTAATCTTATTTCAAGTCAACTTGTCATTATGGTGTCATTAGGTGTGATTAATCAAGATTAACATCTTTTGGTTCAAAACTCTTTTGAAAACAAAGAAGGCAACTATTCTAAGTATATTTAGAAAGGTTTTGTAAATTATAGATGCCTCAAAGTGTTCTAACTCAAAGTGAATGGATTTGGTAACAGGAAGAACTGCGCTCGATCCACGGTCAGCCGTGAGGTTGACCGTGGATCATATTTTCAAAAATCGTTTGAAAATGTTTGTACAGGGCATCCACGGTCAGGCCTACGGTCGTTCGTGGATCAGCCGTGTTTTATTTTTGGTAATTTTATTATTGTGAATTGGTCTTTTACTAGAGGTAGTGTAGGCTTGTGAACTTGTGTTGTTTTATACGTTGTTTAAGCACACAAGACTTAGTGTCATCATCAAAACAAAGTGGTTAACATTTGAATATTAATATTGAATGACTAACCAACATTCTCCCCCTTTTGATGATGACAACCCTATGTAAGTGTGCTTAAGCGTATAATACAAAACATGTGTTAACATCACTTACTATACACTTTCTCCCCCTTTTGTCGAAGAAAAAAGGTTAGCTCCCCTTAGAACTAAGCGCACCCTATAGTAATGATCCCCCTTGAATCTTACATAGCGGTTGATGCTATAGCTCCCACTTGAAATATGCAACATAAGACTCATAGAAAAAGGATTAGTACTCAGTGGACTATAGTATTGCTCCCCCTTGAAACATACATAGTCATAAGACCAAGTAAGGAATCATATGAACTCAATGAGCTTTATAAACCTATAATCAAGGGTTAGTGCACACATATAATAACATATAGTAGGCATAAGAATCATTGTGCATCATACATAACTAAGATAGTGGAGCGAGCACTTTGACCAATATATGTGATCGTTAGAGAGCATGTAAGATCAAAAGTGCTTATGAACCACCACATATCAAAGTTAATTAATAGTATAGCATGAATGTACGATATAACATGTAATGAATGGAAGACATAGTATATCATGCAACACTATCATAAATGAAAGGACCCGTTCATATACATTATAAACAATTCACAATAGTTGATTACATCGTGAGGTATTTGACCTCTATGTGATATGTTTTACAAACATTGCATTCGTTTTTAAAAGACAAACTTTCTTTACATCAAAAATTGACGGCATGCATACCATTTCATATTACATCCAACTATAATTGACTTAATATTAATCTTGATGAACTCAACGACTCGAATGCAACGTCTTTCAAAGTATGTCTTGAATGACTCCAAGTAATATCCTTAAAATGAGCTAATGCACAGCAGAAGATTTCTTTAATACCTGAGAATAAACATGCTTTAAAGTGTCAACCAAAAGGTTGGTGAGTTCATTAGTTTATCATAATCCATCATTTCCGTAATAGTAATAGACCATAAGATTTCAGTTTCTATAAATATCCGTACACTCGCAAGTGTATAAAAGTATTCTATAAGTTGTAGGCACCCGGTAACAAGCCTTAACATTCATGTTTTACCCTCTGAAGTACACCAGATCAGGTGTGTTTAAAATAACCTCGAAGTACTAAAGCATCCCATAGTCAGGATGGGGTTTGTCAGACCCAATAGATCTATCTTTAGGATTCGCGTCTACCGTACATAGACAAGTAGTTTAATGTTACCAAGCTAAGGGTATACAAACATGCATAATCATATATACTCGAGCACTAGTCAGGGATACACTATTAATATATAAAAGATAAGATATGAATGCTCACGTATCAATATTGTGATTCAATATTGCAGGAAAGCACGTAGACGCAACGAAAATGATAAACGTTAGGTTGACCTCACGAGCAATACCCTCGATCAATACCCATAACCTTCATAGCTATAACCCATAATTTCCTTATCTATATCCCATTTGAAAACTTATTTTGAAATCGTCTGAATATAACTCCGTTGTAGTATTTTATGTATACTAATAATATCTTGAAATAGTACTAAGTAAATATATATATATATATATATATATATATATATATATATATATATATATATATATATATATATATATATATATATATATATATATATATATATATATATATATATATATATATATATATATATATATATATATATATATGTAATTCGATTGAGAGAGTTTAGAGAAATATATTTTCAAGTTTCTATGAAATAATGAAACCTATTGAATTCTATTTATAATAGATTTTTGAATTATTAAAGTGAATTATTAAAGTATGAATTATTAAAGTGAATTATTAAAGTATGAATTATTAAAGTGAATTATTAAAGTATGAATTATTAAAGTGAATTATTAAAGTATGAATTATTAAAGTTAAAGTAAAGTAAAAGTAAAGTAAAGGTAAAGTTAAAGTATAGTAACAGTATAAAACTATGTACGTATAATACGCGTATAAAAATATATAATATTAATTTAAATCGTTATATATATTTAATAAAATAAAATATAAATATCGTTATCTTTATCATACTGGTTAAGTAATGAGTTGTCAAAAAGAATAGATTTCTTAAATCACAGTGGACCTCATAACATAGGCCCGTAATCATATCATAATGTATCTGATAATTCAATCATTTGATATTATCTCTTAATTATGTCGATAAATATATCGAAACAAATATGTTCATGTAAAGTATCATATATCTAATACTTTGTTAATGTTTTCAGTTAATATTATATATTATATATACATATCTATATACACATAATTGTTCGTGAATCATCGAACACGGTCAAAGGGTAATTGATTACATGAATGTAGTTCCAAACTTTTTAAGATTCAACATTACAAATTCTGCTTATCGTGTCGGAAACATATAAAGGTTAAGTTTAAATTTGGTCGGAAATTTCCGGGTCGTCACAGTACCTACCCGTTAAAGAAATTTCGTCCCGAAATTTGATCGAGGTTGTCATGGCTAACTATAAAAATGTTTTCATGATGAATATGAGTTGATAAATAGAGTTTTATCATCATTGAGTAATATAGATAAAATAATTTGATTACGCGAAGAGTATAAGTGAAGCTATCGCAAGAGAGTGAAATGAGTAAACATATATTCGTTTTAACCGATGACGTAGTTATGATTGATTTTCGGAATTCATGGGATTTAAAGAAAATCTTTGCAATAAGATTTGGTTCTTCGACGATTAAGGAAATCAGGATCTTCTTTGATTAAATGCGATAATCTGTCTCGATTTCTCTGTCTGATATTTTACTATAATTCCACCCCCTTCGTTTCTTTATTTCCACATCTCACACCTTCTAGTCTTTCTCCCCAATTCATACTTTAAAGCATTCGTTAATATGCTTCATCCAGTATTGATTCTTAATATACTCTTAACTTTCATATATGTCATTCTTCTTTTTCATCTACCACCGGAGGAAGTTATTTTCTTCTACCATTACCTTGGGGTTATTGTGTTTTTCATTCTCCCGTGTCTTTATATTGCTATACGCATTGATATACACGGTTTATAATTTCAGGGTTATTATCGGGCTTTATATTCTCCATTATATTTCGGAGCTTCATGCTTTCGTTTTCTCTTTCCGACCTTAAGTCAAGCGGATAATGGTCCAGAATTCGTAGATATGAATTTTTGGATGAACATAGTTAATGTTCCAAGAAGAAAATCGTAATGGCACGATCTTGATTTGGCAAATTACCAGAATATTCGAAAATATAGAGCTATCAAGATGATATGTTCTTAATATGTTTGGAAATTGGGTAGAATGTAAGAGTCGTGTAAACAGTACATGATGACGGTATGTTCTGTGAATCATCACGTTCCATTAGAAACTCAGCATGACTTACTATAATATAATCACGTTGATCAAGTGTCATTATATTATACTAACTCATGCTTCAGTTCCCAACACTACTTCAAAAACATTCCTATTTTAAATTCAAAATTTTTATTTTTTTTTAGAATTTAGAAACTAACACAGTTTCTTTTTATGTTGTAACGCAGATATTGCGAAGTGATAAAAGATTTCAGATAAGAATAGTTGTGAAAATATCTTCAGGAATATCGAAGATATTATAATAAAAGATACGATAATATGGATGATGAAGAAGATTTGTCTGTGAAGGTTTAGAATAAGAAGTAAGTTGTTTGCTAATGATTTCAGTAGACACTGAATCATTTGGATCCTTTGAAGGCAGGTTTAGTCTTTGTGATTTGTCCACAGCCTCCTTCAGGGTCTGCTCAATCCGTTTTCCAGTTTCAAACCTTCTCTTTTTCTCAGCTTTACCACCATACTATTCTTTATCATCAAACTTTTGACTGTTAAAGTCGTTTACAGTTTTTGCTGCTTCATCAGCATTTTTCTAATTTCGGAGAACTAGTTCATGGTTTAGGATGTTTTTTAGAAAATTCACATTCGAAGTATGTAAGTCTAGGAGATAGACGTTATATGTATAACTTTTGACGTAAAATTGTCGCGAAATTCAAAATACTGATTGCTAATTCCCAGTAGTTGGTGTGACAATTATTGTTACAGGATGTAGGTGAGTACATGATGGGGTTTTAATGAATAAGTATAGTGGCTTTTCAGAGAGGCTTAAGTCGAAGGTTAATGAAGTTGTTGATAAGTTTACTACTAATGTGGCGAGATATGAAAGGTTCCCCGGTAACAATGAGGAAGGGGTCATTGTTATAATAAGGTTTATTCGTATAAACAAATGAAGGTGATTTGCTGGAGCTGTGACAAAACTGTCTATTTTGGAAAGAGATTGAAAAATTATATTTGGTAATAAATATCAAAGGATCTGACATGGATACGTGTTAAACTATAACTTTGGTTTCGAGAGCTTTTCAGATGCATGACAGTGGGTAATATGTGGTTGGATCATCATCTCGCATGTCTTTAGGAATTTCGAAGTGTTTGAACACATATTGTAATTGTTAATATACATATGATGTTCTAAGATTTTGAATGATACAAATATTTTTGTGAGTTCCATGAATAGAAATGAGGTTCTAGGACAGTTTTGAAGTCAAAGTATAGTTCTGAAAGATGTAGGAATCTAAGAGTGACGATTTCGGTTATATCTTGAATCGAATTCTGAGATTTCAAAATCAGAATATGTAATTAGATTTTGAATGAGTATGGTTGTTTTGATTTTTATAAAAGAATGTATATTGTTGTGAAAGTAAGGAGTATAATGGATGATTTGCTGAATCAGATTCGAAGAATGTAACATATTAATTGTGAATTTATATATCTCTCGGGTATTACCTACCCGTTAAAAAAAAAATTCACAATTAATATTTTGTACAAAAGAATTTTATTACAGTCTTTATGGAAATATATATGTGTATATTTCTTTAGATGTAATATTGATTTAATGAGTTAATATTAAATTAAACTCATTTGATTTATGGTTAAGGCGAGGATAGATAATTTCTAAACTTTAGAAATTACATAATCGCCGTAGAATGTTTCCCCAATGAAGTTATGAATCAATACTTCATCGTTGTGGTATTCCTTGGTATCTACATGGCGTATGACGTCGATGCTCGTGGGACAGATTGTGAAGTTGAGGTTTGCGATGCGGTTGTTGTTGGTGGTGGTAATGGTACTGTTGATGTTGTTGATGGTGGTACTGGTTATGCTGTTGGTGCTGCTGCTGGTGTTTGTAACCTTTGCACCATATTCTCCAAAGCCACTACCCGAGCGCGAAGCTCGTTGACTTCTTCTATTACACCGGGGTAATTGTCGGTTCGAACGAGCAGATAAATAAGATCTAGAATTTGGTGTAGTATACAATCATGACGAGATACTCTGGAAATGAGAGAGAAAATGGTGTTTCGGACAGGTTCGCCGGTAAGTGCTTCAGGTTCATTGCCAAGAGGGCAATGTGGTGGATGAAAGGGATCGCCTTCTTCTTGTCTCCAATGGTTAAGTAGATTACGAACCCATCCCCAATTCATCCAGAATATATTATGGCTAATTGGTTGATTCATTCCGGTCACGCTACTTTCGGAGCTCATGTGGAAATCCATATCGGCATAGCTGTCGGAATCCGAGGAACTCGAACTGGTTGAGGGATCCATCTTGTATGATCAGGGAAAGAATTTTTTGGTATGAAATAGATTGTAGAATTTAGATTTGGTATTCTTCAATACATAATTTACATATGTATATATAATACCAAAATCGCATAAATTACGGAGGAATCTTTGAAAGATGTCAGTCAAAGTTCACAGTAACAGATATGCTAAGATAAGAATTTGTCTATACACTATTATGCAATAAATGTAGAAAAACGCGTCTAGACTTAAGAATGATAAGCAGGTAATTTCCTAAGGATGGTAAGTAGATGATTTCCGACTAAAAATGATAAGCAAAAATTTTGACATGCAGACACGGTCGAAGTCCAGACTCACTAATGCATCTTAACAACTATCAGTTAGATACACTAATACAAGACCTGGTTCGCTAAGACCACCACTCTGATACCAACTGAAAGGACCCGTTCATATACATTATAAACGATTCACAATAGTTGATTACATCGCGAGGTATTTGACCTCTATATGATACGTTTTACAAACATTGCATTCGTTTTTAAAAGACAAACTTTCTTTACATCAAAAATTGACGGCATGCATACCATTTCATATTACATCCAACTATAATTGACTTAATATTAATCTTGATGAACTCAACGACTCGAATGCAACGTCTTTCAAAGTATGTCTTGAATGACTCCAAGTAATATCCTTAAAATGAGCTAATGCACAGCGGAAGATTTCTTTAATACCTGAGAATAAACATGCTTTAAAGTGTCAACCAAAAGGTTGGTGAGTTCATTAGTTTATCATAATCCATCATTTCCGTAATAGTAATAGACCACAAGATTTCAGTTTCTATAAATATCCGTACACTCGCAAGTGTATAAAAGTATTCTATAAGTTGTAGGCACCCGGTAACAAGCCTTAACGTTCATGTTTTACCCTCTGAAGTACACCAGATCAGGTGTGTTTAAAATAACCTCGAAGTACTAAAGCATCCCATAGTCAGGATGGGGTTTGTCAGACCCAATAGATCTATCTTTAGGATTCGCGCCTACCGTACATAGATAAGTAGTTTAATGTTACCAAGCTAAGGGTATATTTCTGGTTTAAACCCACATAGAATTAGTTTTAGTACTTGTGCCTATTTCTTAAAACATTTATAAATCAGCGCATGTATTCTCAGCCCAAAAATATATATAAAAAGGGAGCAAATGAAACTCACAATACCATATTTCGTAGCAATTATGTATATGACGGCACTGAACAAGTACAGGGTTTGTCTCGGATTCACGAACCTATATTAAGTATATATATTTAAATGTTGGTCAATATCTGTCTAACAATTTAGGTCAAGTCGTAGTGTATCACAATCCTAATGCTCGAGACCGACATGCAAAAGTCAACAAAAGTCAACTTGACCCAAAATGACTTTCAAAATCTATACATGTTTATTATATAACTTATATATAGTAGTTTTATATATTTAAATATATTTATCAGATCTTATTATACTAAATAATACAAGTCATTTATTAATAAATAAAAATTTATATTAAAATTCATATATGATAAAAATATACTTTTATATATCTCAAGTAATAAAATTTATAAAATTCACTTAATATCATAAAAATATAGTGGTATGTATTATTAATGTAATTACATTACGTGTGGTAAAAATATCTTTGTACGCATATTTATTTGATAAAATAATATTGATAATAATAATAATAATGATAAAAATAATAAAATGATAGTTTCAATATAAATATTAATTTTTAGTAATAAAGATAATTTTAGTAATAACATCAACTGATAACAGTTATAATAATCGTTTTAATAATAATATTAAAATTAATGATAATTCAGTTGACCATATCTTTTAATCCGTTCATCGAAACCACACGATTTCTAAATGAAAAGTTATTAATTTTTTTCTTCAGCTTTTCAACGACATGCATATCATATAACTTATCTCAGTAGCATATGTATCAAATTCGTGATTTATCATAAACTATTTAACGACGAAACTAAGCATACAAACATGCATAATCATATATACTCGAGCACTAGTCAAGGATACACTATTAATATATAAAAGATAAGATATGAATGTTCACGTATCAATATTGTGATTCAATATTGCAGGAAAGCACGTAGACGCAACGAAAATGATAAACGTTAGGTTGACCTCACGAGCAATACCCTCGATCAATACCCATAACCTTCATAGCTATAACCCATAATTTCCTTATCTATATCCCATTTGAAAACTTATTTTGAAATCGTCTGAATATAACTCCGTCGTAGTATTTTATGTATACTAATAATATCTTGAAATAGTACTAAGTAAATATATATATATATATATGTAATTCGATTGAGAGAGTTTAGAGAAATATATTTTCAAGTTTCTATGAAATAATGAAACCTATTGAATTCTATTTATAATAGATTTTTGAATTATTAAAGTGAATTATTAAATTATGAATTATTAAAGTATGAATTATTAAAGTGAATTATTAAATTATGAATTATTAAAGTGAATTATTAAAGTATGAATTATTAAAGTTAAAGTAAAGTAAAAGTAAAGTAAAGGTAAAGTTAAAGTATAGTAACAGTATAAAACTATGTACGTATAATACGCGTATAAAAATATATAATATTAATTTAAATCGTTATATATATTTAATAAAATAAAATATAAATATCGTTATCTTTATCATACTGGTTAAGTAATGAGTTGTCAAAAAGAATAGATTTCTTAAATCACAGTGGACCTCATAACATAGGCCCGTAATCATATCATAATGTATCTGATAATTCAATCATTTGATATTATCTCTTAATTCTGTCGATAAATATATCGAAACAAATATGTTTATGTAAAGTATCATATATCTAATACTTTGTTAATGTTTTCAGTTAATATTATATATTATATATACATATCTATATACACATAATTGTTCGTGAATCGTCGAACACGGTCAAAGGGTAATTGATTACATGAATGTAGTTCCAAACTTTTTAAGATTCAACATTACAAATTCTGCTTATCGTGTCGGAAACATATAAAGGTTAAGTTTAAATTTGGTCGGAAATTTTCGGCAACATCCGTATTTCGTAAATTGTAACAATAACCCGGGAACCTCTAAACTACCAGGTTTTTCTAAACCATTGTGGAAAACGACGGCTCGTATTAGAGAAAAACCATATATCCCTAGAAAATTTGGAAAACGAACCAAGTCCGAAGAAGAAGAAACTAGTGATTCAGATTAGAGGGTTGTAATCATGTTGTGTATTATATGTATTGTAGTGTGCTTGTACTTTTATGTTCTATGTAAAAATTGCTTGTATTGTTTGTTAATTATCTTTTACGAATCTAATCCTTGTCTATTTTTACCGTATAAAAACAAAATGGACGTTAAGGGTAGACAACCGAATATTTTAGAAGACCTACCATAGGATATGATTGAGGAAATCTTGTCTAGAGTCGGTCAGAATTCATCAGCACATTTAGTTATGGCGAAATTAACTTGTCAGACATTTGAAAGACTTTCCAGAAATGCCTTAGTTTATAAAAGGCTTTCCTTTGATAGGTGGGGTA